>NW_020664420.1:48178718-48284613 GCF_002925995.2 Terrapene triunguis | reverse complement strand
ACGGGGGCGGGGCTCCTCCCGTCCTCTTTTTTCCGTGCTGAAATATGGTAACCCTAATTTGGAGTTAATTATTATCTTGAAATATTTTCTCTAATAGTGATATTTTCCTCAAAAGGTCATTGATTTAGAACAGCTGAAGAAGTAAATGAATTGCCCTATGTTTTAAAAAGGTTTTCAAGGAGTAAAGTGGGGATAAATACCAAAATATTGTCTCCAGATTCAAAACATTTTTCTCTTAATATCTTCAAAAAGGGTTATATTTTCCAATAATGTGTTTTCCCCTATTACATAAGCTTCTTTGCTCTTTCTCATGATTTAACACTCAAGGGCAGTTCATACAAAAAGAAAATGTAGTTTATTTGCATACAAAGGGCTAGATTGTGGCTGTCCATCTGTGAATGCCCAAGATGGGGGATGAACTAATCACATGCTTTAAAGTATTCATGTGCTTAATTGCTTCCCTGGGACTAGGCATTATTTTCTAGTGGGCATTGGGCAATCCAAATCCATGAAAATCTGAATCCTAAAACCAGATTTTGAAAAGAGCTCTGGGCCATATTTTCAAGTGCTCAGCAACCACAATTGGGGCCACCTTTTCAAAAGAGCTCATCTCCCTTTTAAGCACTTAGATAAGCGACAGATTTTCAGAAGAGCTAAGCACCCAGCAGCTCCCTGTCGATATATGTATACTGCAAAGAAAATAACACGGCAGCGAGTCTCAGCGACTGGGTCAACTGACTTGGGCTCGTGGGGCTAAACCTAGCAATGTAGAAGTTCTCACTCAGGCTTTAGCCTGAGCTCTGAGACCCACCCCCTCCCTTGGTTTCAGAGCCCAGGCTCCAGCCTGAGCAGAAACATCTACATTGCTATGTTTAGCCCCAGCAGCCTGAGCCCAAGTTTAAATTGACCTGGGCTGTGAGATTTGCTGCCTCAGGTCTTTTTTTTGCAATGTAGACACTGAAGGTCCAATTTTCAGAAGAGCTGGCATGCTGGCTGAATGGGAGCTGAACTTTTCTGAAAATCCAGCCCTGATTTTGCGTGCTGAGCGCCTTTAAAGTTCTGGCCTCTAGTGTACAAGAATTAGATGTGTACAAGAATTAGCGCTGACTGTGGCACTAAACTCCACAAAGGGGAGAATGACCAGTGAAAAGGGAACCACATATACTGCACTATGTCTAACTCTCACTTTGTCTCTCACAACCCAAAGGCATGCTGGCTATCTCAGCCACGGCCAGTCACCTCACCATGACCATCTGACCCCTGTTACCCAACAAGGGCTCTGGCTTTAAACACTTGAAGAGCCCATAGCGTAAAGCTACAGGTCTCTTATTCCCTGAACTGTCCCAGACTTTTTAAGCTACAAAGTACTATAAATTAGTGCAAATATGAAGATCAGCATGTAATAGTCTTAAGTGGTTTTGCTTGTTAATTAAAATGTAGTTGCTGAGTTGATCAGGTGAAACTCCAGGCCAAATAAGATAATGTGATATATAAACCAAAGAGCAAAACAGTTTTGCGGAAGTGGAAACATGTAAGTCAATACAATTAGAGGTAACAAAATAGGAAACATAATGTTTTCCTGCGTTAGAAAAATATATTCCTAAATTCCCTAAATCAGAGGGTAAGGAATTATCAAACAATGCAAATTGTATGGACTGATGAACAGTCATTATGAGAACTGATAATAATATTGACAATAGCAGCTATGTTGGGGGGGAAATCCGCACATAGTTGCAAATCTGTGTGTTGCTCCATTTCTGCATTTAGCTGGGTGGAGAGGGCAAAACTGGATTGAAATAACTAGTGTGCTCCCAGTATTCTTATTATTTATTATTTGTATTGCTCTATCATAGACTAGGGCCATATTTTGCTCAGTGCTGTACAAACAGAACAAAAAGATGGTCCCTGCCTCATGGGGCTTACAAACTACGTATAAGACAAGAGACAACAGATGGATACAGACAGACAGGAGAGTGCAAGTACAGGGTCATTCAGACCTTGGTGTAACCTTGGCTGCAAAGTTCCCCAAAGGTCTGCCCACCCACCTAGAATAGCCAAAAGCATGCTTTTCTCTCATCCCCTGGTACACCCCTATTCCAGGGGCTGGAAGAGGGCTGACATATCATTTTCTTCTCATGGAAATCATCATATTCCCTGAGGAGCAGATCCTCCCCACCCACTTCCCTATTCCCGAGCCATTGTCAGTCTTACCAATATTGTGTGTTACTGGGCTAGTTTATCAAATGCATTCACACATTTCTTGTTAGTTATGTTTTAAAATTATACTTATTTTCATTGGGACATCGTTGGTAGGTTCTTTGTCTATCCAAAGATTTGATCATAGCCCTGCAACGGCAGCAATGGGAAACTGCACAGCCCCAGGGGAGCTCCACTAAGCATTTGCCCTTTAGAGTGTAGGAGGGTAATTGCACCCTCCCATTTTGCACACCCTCAGCCACAGCCTGTTGCTAAATTGTTTCCACCGCTCTCATCATCATCGTATTTGCACAGCCCCTAAATCCTTCCCTCTCCCTTATACAGCAGAACTGCACTGCGGCTAGGACCCTATATAGCTATAGAGAAAAGAGCAACAATTTCTCATTAATGATCTTTAAGCTACTTCACCGGGATATAATATAATATCACATCACATTATACAGGCTTTTTTATCTCTAAATTTACATAGTCACTTTTTAAGGAATGATTATTTTTAAAAAATCTTTAAAAGAACAGAATTGTTGAGCTATTTTTCTCTACTTTCCTAAAAATATTTATTTAGCCCCATACCCTTCTCCACTTCAGCACAAAAGCAGCTGATATTTCATGATATGCCAGAAATATTTTTTCATTCAAAGTCAGTAGATTTTATACACCACATCTATCTTGGTCTGCTCCCTGTAATTCAGTAGAGATGGTCCATTAGTGTAATAGTGTGGGAATGGGCAGGTACTTTAATGTAAAGATTTTCTTCTTCTCAGATAACATATTTCCACTTCAGTTTTCTTCTATTGCTTGCAGTTAGCCAAGGTAATGTACTGTGAAATGATTAGCAGATGCAACATGTGAGTAAAACCTTCAGTCATTAGCTCCTTCCAAAATTATGTTGTAGGTGAGCATGATTTCCTGGGCTTTTATGCATTAGGGTGAGTATCCATTTTGTTTCGGTGGTAAACTATAAGTTCTGTTCTGCCATCAGTGCACATGAATTAAAGGAAATAAGAACTATATATATGGACTAAGAGGAAAAGAGACACCTAAGTCCTTAGAGGCCTGTATATCAGCATTTAATTACTCCTTATTCAGGCAAAATTCCTTTTGTAGTCAATGGGAGATTAGACTGAGTAAAGAATGTAGAATTGGGTGTAAAATTAGCAAGATTTCTGTTACTCTCTGCATTCTCTTCTCTTCTCACTTATTCTGTGTGTATTATAAATTTCAAGGTAAAATACAGTATTAGTGGCTCTCTCTTTTATATGGTGTCATTCTGAATTTCACATATATTTTCAGAGGTTTGCTGGTCACACGAAGCAAGGTTGTGCAAATGACTATACATGTCCAAAAGTAACCCTGTAGGTGAATAGTAATGCTGGCAATTTGAAAATATCACTGAGATTTTCAAACTCGCCTCAAGAATTTGGACACTCCATTACGATTAAAATGAATGGGAACTGGGCATCAAAAGCTCCTAGACAGCTTTGAAAATCTCGGCCTACATGACAAGTATTTCTCCTTTTTTTGTCTTCTTCTTTTGTTGTTGTTCATTTATTATTTTTATTTCCTTGCATTTTTAACGATGAAATGAAACTAATCAAAACTTTCAGAAATCTAAACAGGAATCACTGTCCAACTTGGTTAACTTTGAGCCTAAAATTCTTGACGGTGCCATTTTAGAATAAAAAGATATGGGCCGAATCCTGCTGTCCTTACTGATATGGCCTTAATCTGAGTGAGGGATACAGCATCCGGTCTTAAATGCTGTTTACTGGCTATTAAAGATGAAATTTTCCAAAGTACTTAGCATTGGCCTCACTTTGCTTGCTGGGCACTTTTGAAAATTCATCTTAAAGTTCTTACAGCATAGAAGTGAACAATTAAAAATAATTAATTTGAAATAACTGAGAAAATATATCTCATATAGTTCAAGTAATATCTTTCCTTTAATGGACTAACATTTTGTATTAATTATTATAGATTAACTAGCTCCTGCTACATAGAAATTTCTTTCTTGGATCTGACAGAGTTTAAAAGGTGATATATAAGGCTCAATCCTGCAATCTTTACTTAAGCAATATGTTCTCAGAAGTCAGTGGGAGTTTTCCCTGGTTGATGGGCACAGGAACATGCCCAAGAAAAGGAGTCTATACTCAGAAAGAATTTTTCTTTATATTGTGCAGTTAATCCAAATACAAAGTCTTGCACTACATTTAGTGGTGTTGCGCTACTCCTCTATTTTACTTCGCTATAAGCAATTTCTTTTTATGTGCAAAATCTTTTCTCTCTTTAAAGTCAACAAAGCAAAAACAAACAAAACACAGGAAAAAACAATTTGTGCTTAAAGTTTCTTGAATTGAAACTGCTGTAAATTTGAACGTTCTGACATATGCCCTTTAAAATTTGTACATCTACTGTTTTTATTTTCACTTTGCATTATAAATTATATCCATAATGTTTAAAAATGTTCTATTCCAGGGAAATATGGCTTTTAACCAAATAAAAATGTAAAGCAAACTTGCTCTAAAATCCATCTGTTCTTCATTTTCTTATAATCTATAATCAGGAAATCCATTCATACATGACATATAATTTTTGTGCTTTCTAGTGGGTAGTGGAATGTGATGTTCTGCATACAGTCACATCTAAATTGATAATTCTCCAGGCGGAGTGTAATTTTAAAGTATAGGATGAAGAAAGGTTTAATCTGTATATTAGAAGGCTTATACAGTTTTTTTGCCTCTGAATGTAAATTAGACCATTCTCTTTGGTGGATTTATCTGAAGGTGGGACAGCTGCCTCAGAGCAGGCCACAGCTTTGTGAGTAAGAAGGAGGATGCGGTTTAGAGAGCTGGTTTAAATGCAGGCTCTTCTTCGCTGTAAACCGCATGCACGTATTCATCATTGATTTTCAAATGATGGGTTCCAATATCATTGGTTTAGAGTCCACAGTCTTACATTCCTGATTCCACATTATGCCAAAAGAAAAACAATTTGGTGGCTGGAAAGAGAAATGGTCATTATATGGCTCCAAAATGCTAGCTGGCATAATATGCCAAGAACAGCAGAAATCCACTGGTAAAGAGAAGATTGCAGTAGTTCTTAAAAATAATTTGATGTTCTAAAAATATAAACCTAAAAAATATCATCACTGTTCAAAATATTTTATATCAGTAGGTAAATACATATAAAAAACCTGATGTTTTTGAATAGCATAATTTCTAAATGATGGAAAGATATTCCTGATGTTAAATTCTTTTCATTAAATAAATTAAATTCTTCCATTGGGTTGATAAAAATATTTTGTGGAAAATTGTACTGTTTTTGTTTTAAACATTTCTTTTCTCCAAAAATCAGAAGCAGAAAAAATCCGCTATGGTACATGGCCTTTGCTGGATTATCTCAGAAAGTTTATTATAGAATATTAAAAAAAAAACAAAAAAACAAGCATACAGTTTTTATAAAACAGCTTCATTTTCACACATGGAACAAATGCTTGTCATATCATATTACAACACATTTCACAGGGCGGTTTTACTTCCTTTTAACAAAATAGCTCCTATATGAAAACCAGTATCAGAGAAAACCTTGCCTATGCTTCAGCTTCTTCTGTAGATCACTTCACCACACTTCTTAACAGTTTTTTTTAATGCTGCTGCTGCTTCTTTTTTTTTGCAATTACCAAGATAATTTTCCATTTGATTGTTTGTTTAAACCAGATCTCACATGAGTAAAGCATATGTTGTGTTTGTCAAACTGAACTTCATCTTAAGAAAAAAGCACTGCATAGCTTCTAGAAAAATACCATCCTTAAAATGTCCTCCTTTCAATCACCATCTCTCTAATAACCCATAGCATTAATTAAGGCTAAAAATATAGCAAATACACATTCAAAATAATTGTTCATTAAAAAAACCTGTATGATACTAAATGAAAAATTCTTGCAAGTGCTCTGTTACTTCAATTTTGATGAGTGTAAAATCCACATTTTAATTAATACATATTTTATCTTGCTACCTGTAGGATGCTGTTGAGAAAAGAAACAGCCAACTTAACTATGAACAAGACTTTTTAAAATTTTAAATATATCCGAAGTCATTTTGATGCTTTAAAGTCTTTATCTTAATTTTTTCCAAGTATCCGGAAGAGCATTATACTTGATATAATGAATACATTTAGCTTTATGTGTTTGCAGATTAAAATTATGATTTAATATTCTTAGTACTCAGACACATTTTAATTACACAAATCAACGTGCTACATTACACCAAGAGGATGCATTCTTTTATTTATTGGTATTCCTATGGTGTACCCTACAAATTTAGCCTCAAACACACCCCTGGGAGGTACGGCAATCATCCCCATTTTAAAGATGGAGAAACTGAGGCCTATAGAGGTTAGATTACTTGTCCATGATCACGCAGGAAGTTGGTGTCAGTACTAAGAACAGAACCCAAGTTTTCCAATTTCTAGGTCAGTGCCTTGCTTACAAGCCCATATTCCCTTGTTATTTTTTGAATGCATATCTCAGTCTGCTAATTCTGAACTAAACATGAGCCCAGAATGGAATATTTTGATTAATAGTTGTTTTCTTGATATTCATATGTGAGAGTTCCCTCTCTGTCTGCATTAAAGATTTAATATTATTTACTTCAGTGGGGTTGTACATTGTCTCCACCTCCCTTGGTCCCACAGAGCCAGAATTTGGAGAGCACATTACAAAGCCATCTCTTTTCCCAGGCTTTCTCTGCGGGGAAGGTTCATGGGTGAGAGGGGAAAGGTCTTGTTTTTGGTGGGCTGGGAAGACATTAATTGCATTGCTATTCAAGCACTAGTATTATTGCAGTTATAGAGGAGAAACTGCTTCCAAATTAGCACAATACGAAGCATTTGCCTGTCAGGATTGTTTCAAGGATTTGCGGAAGGCAGGAGGAAAGATATCAGGGGCATTTTCCAAATAAGGACATGCTCCTTCTCCCATTGAATTTATTGTTGACAAGATCAGGTCCTAAAAGTCAGGGGAAGAGAGTAGAAAAGCATTTAAGAGTCTTCCTATTCCTCCCCCGGCTTTTTCTGGAAATTATAGCCTTGCTATACTTGTTCTTTGTCTAAAAACAAAACAAAACCATGAACTGGAAAGGAGTGAGTCAGCCAAGTCACAATCCTCTTGTATTTGTCCATGAAAGCACAGCACAGTTTTCTGCATTTTTTTTCAACCGTAAGATTGTTTGACTTTTCCTGACTCTTCTTTGTAACGAAAGTTAGGTTTTGGCTGGTCTGAGTGCACAATACTCTACAGTATATCAATAGTGTCAGATAATCACATTTTACTTCACTGCATCATTGAAAGGTCAACTGTCATGAGGGAAAGTGTCTCAAAACCAATTGTTCCAAATACCAGATGGGTTATATTTTCACACATGGGCACTTACACTGCACCCATAGTAAGCTTTGTCAGTTTATATGCTGGTTTTGGTAATATCAAGCTTTAATTTTCATGTACAACTTTAGGAAATGTGTTTGAATCTCTACTCCTCTTCTTAACATTTTGTTCTGTTTTTCCAAAAAAACAGGGAATGGGTATGGCAACCCCCGAAATTCACCAGGTCTGCTGGTCTCACCTGGCAACTTGAACAAGAATATGCAAGCAAAATCTCCGCCCCCAATGAATTTGGGAATGAACAACCGTAAACCAGATCTCCGAGTGCTTATTCCACCAGGCAGCAAAAATACAATGCCATCAGTGGTAATGCATTCCTTAGGCATTTCTTCTTTCCCTTCAAACTATGGCTATTTCTGTGTGTAGACTCCCATTCACTTCTATGGGCTTTGGATCAGGCCCTACATTCTGACATTGTCCAGTCCGCTCTGGTTGTAGACCGGTTCCACGTCTGTTTATATTTTTTATGAAGTCATTTTTACTTCCTCCTCTTTTCTATTCAGTTAGAAAAATGGTAACTGTTTTCTGCACGCTCTCAATTTCCTAGCACTCCTTCCTAGTGACTGGAGAATCCTTTCCTAGATTTGTTACAAGATTGAACTTAGTCCTATACATGATCTGCAATTAACAACTTTGGTTTAGTTTCCACACAATCAGAGCCTCAGCAAATGACAGACTAACCAGAAACAAATGAGCTGGAAATCTGTCGTGCTGGGAACAAGGGTCACATTTTATAATGATGAGAAGCAGTAATTATTCCTTAGATGTAGTAAGAAAAAGTGAAAGCATCTAACCTGGGAGCTATGCATCTCCTGTCTGTGTTAACAAAGCTGAAGCAGAGGACTTATGATATAAGGTTGAGTCATCAAGCGTTTCATGTTAGTGTCTTTCTATTCCCTACAAAAGAGTAAATCTTTCATGAGCGATGTAACATTAAAAGTGAGGATGATTAAAAAAGGATCCTGATAGTGCAGTAAACACATTTTTCCATTATGTAACAGACAAGCTATTGAAACAACTTGCAAGTTGGCAACTTTAGCCTGATGCATTATAAATTAACTTTGAATATCAAACTAAAACCCCAGAAATGTGACGCTCTCTTCTTAAAAGATGAGGAGTAATAAATACAGTCTCCTATGAAGCTACACTCAAGTAGACCAAGGCTGTGACAAGCTGTCTCCATCAAATGATTTATTCCAAGGACCTTAAAACTGATACTTTCCAAGGGATTCTTTGACTGGTCAGGTCTCTAGCAACAAGGTGCTACTATACAATCTCTGCAGCCACTGGGGCTGGAGAGAAATAATGAATAGTGAGACAAGGACCTGTGCTGAAAACTGGATAGATTGTCTTCACAATTGAGACAAATATCTCATTAGGAGGACAAAGAATGTCTTTATGAAATGTTATTTTTGTAGACAGTGTTCAAAAATTATTTAACCTGTTTTGCCTATCAGATGAAGCTATTTATTGTGCTTGAAAGCTGTCTGCTGATAAATATTTACGTTTACTAATTATTAACACTCCTTTCCTATGCTCTCAGTCTGAGGATGTTGATCTGCTTTTGGTAAGTGGTAGTGATGCTCATCCTACTAATACAAAAACAATTGTTTTGTCTGCTTTTTATATGGAGTTAGTGGTTGAAATAAAATTAAGCATTCCCAGTATTATCAATTTGGTATATAACGTAGGTGACAAGAATGAAATTGTTACCTACATTGTTCAACCTCTGCATGTTTTAAAAAAAAAAAAAAAAGCTTTTGAGAAGAAAGCTTAGCCACTATTAGTATTTCGCTAGCATGCTAAAAGTAGACTACTTTTTTGGCAAGTGGCACACCTTATTAGGGGTTTTTTTAAGTGGTTCTCTGGACATTTTATCCTTTTGCTCCTAGAATTTGAATTCCTTGGTGCAATTTGTGCATTGAAATATCCAGTACCAAAGAATTAAAGACAAATGTGTAACTGCTTTGCTAGGTAATATTTTTGAAGTTTGTTTTACTGTGAGAAAGAATGAAGTAGCCAGAGCACCATCTGCTGGAGAGAGTTTATTATGCAGCACTGCCGCAATATTGCTTACTGAATTAAACATAAAATCCATTATTGCTGATTTTAATAAAATTTTTGCATTTGAATGAAAAGCAAAACAATGGAAGTTGAGTTTACATATTTCATCAGTTTTTCACGTGGTCTCTTTTCTACCCACAATAAAGCAATCTTACTTGTTACAAGTTTGGTTTCCTAGGAGATACTGATGTAATGGGTTACTATGGTGACAACTAATCTCTTGAAGGATTGTAAATGATAGGGTTGACAGAGTTCATAAAAGCGACATGTTAAATGATTAATTTCATGAAACCTGTATTAAGTTGTATCTCATGCACAAAACGTACCCTGAAATCCAATCCATTTAACTGATTTAAACCTGTCAATAATTTGTTTATTTTACTTACTTTAAAAGAATCAGAGGATAAATAACTCCCAGTCTGCTCAGTCATTGGCTACCCCAGTGGTTTCCGTAGCAACTCCTACTTTGCCAGGGCAAGGGATGGGAGGATACCCATCAGCCATTTCCACAACATATGGTACCGGTAAGTATCAATGTAAGATGTGAATAGTAGGGGAGAGCAAGATACTGACCTATGCAGTGGCTCGATAGTAATGAAATTCCTTTATGTATGCTGCACCAAAGAGAGGAATTTGTATTCTGTATTACTTTAGGTGATTGAAAGCCTCATTAGCTTACTCTGAGTCTATAAATGACTTGAGACATACAGGGATTCAAGAAGCAGCTGCATTGTTATAATGGAAAACTGCTCTATAAAGCCTTTTCCGAAAGACTTTTGCTAAACAGTATAACTTAAAAGGGGCACTTCTTTGGTTCACACAGCTAAACATTACAGAAAATCACATCACATCAGTACTGCATAGATTAGATGGATATATAGACTGGATGCCTTTCTGGAAGATACACTGTAGTCAAATGCAAACTCTTGGACTCAATACAGAGGAAATTCTATGGCTTGCACTATACAGACTAGATGAGCTAATGCTCCCTTCTGACCTTAAAGACTGTGAAACTATGACTATTTATGCATGGCAATGATGACTGTATGGTTCAAGAACATTTCTGGATCTTTATGTCTGGAAATGCCTCCATAAATTAGAGGATGTTATTAGTGCATTATTTGTTCCCAAACTGATTAGTTGACTTAAGAAAAGGCTCCGGTTTTGTTAGTGCAATTTAATACCACTGGCATAATGAAGATAAAAAAGCTTATTATATTACGTATGTAAATTTAAATTATGGTGCTACTTATTGTTTAATTATTTTCCACTTAATTTAGCTATTGTCTGTTCTCTTTTCGTATCTAGAATACTCACTGAGTAGTGCAGACTTATCATCTCTCTCTGGGTTTAACACAGCCAGTGCTCTTCATCTTGGTTCAGTAACTGGCTGGCAACAGCAGCATCTACATAACATGCCACCATCTGCCCTCAGTCAATTGGGGTAAGCAATATTCCTTAGATTATCCTATCATTTTACATTACTTAATGCTGGTTTGCATGAGAAACAATGGCTTCTATAACCCAATTAATCCCAAATCATAAATGAGATAACATATCAACAAAAGTCTACTACATGTAACAGCTCCACTTTCAAAATCCAAAACTTGAAAATTGGTATCACATCGGAAGCTTGGCAGGTAGCTAAACTACAGTCTTCTATTTCCTAGCACTTTCTCAGTGTTGTAGGAAAGTGTACTGTTGTTTATCTAATCCTTCATTTGTCTAAGTGATATTTAATTTCCAACACAGAAGGACAAAACAGTACACTCATAATTGTGCTTCTTTTGCTTTTGTTTCCCTTAAGCTTTTTGATTCCCTGTAGTTCAGTGCACACTTTTAAAGTAAAATTTGCAAATTTTACATATTTTTAAATCACTGATAAATAAGAATGGCATAATGATTTGACCTGAGATGAATCCATAACCTTGTCTGATAATCACATAATTCCATCTGCTCAGCTGTGACTTGCAAGTTTCATTTATTTGGAACTGCTTTATAGAAGTATAACATAATTGTGACTAAGAATCTGGCAGAAGATAAACCTAATTTTGGTTTGCCTGTGTCTAAGAGAATATGTATTTGTGCCCTCTAGTGGCATTTTCAAGATATTTCTCCAGTAGATGTGAAGCCTACAATAAAACAGTCCTGTATGGTTTAAATATTTTATAAAATATGAAATTCATATGAGAAAAACAACCTAATTCATTTAACAAACAAACAAAACTATTGGCTAATTGAAATAAATTTTAAGGGCCTGATTTTCAGAGATGCTGAACTCCTACAAATCCTAGTGAGCCAGGTCCTAGGTGTATGCTGGCACTGCAAACATTATAGCTGAAGATATGGCCAGACATGCTTGAATTGAAAGTTGTTCATTGAGAAAAGTACAAATTAAAATTGACTGAATATATCAACTAGTAAAGTTTTAGTTCACTGGCATTTGAAAGCATCAAATGAACCTTTTTCAAAAAGACAAATGTTACACATAAGCTTTAATTTTTTTTTGCAAGACTGCTGCCATAATCTGAAAGTATTTAATATTGTAAATGTGGTTTAAACTTCAAAATTCTCTTTGTAATTTATTTGACCTCTTGTGTGCCATTGGCTTGGGTTTTTAGAGGAATAGCTAAACAAAGGTTTAGAAGAAACATATACTTTTTGAATACCACTTCTGTAAAAAAAAAGTTACATAGTTACAGATATTAACTGCATAAACACATACAACCCTAAATGTGCTGATTTAGAAAAAATAGTCTTAATACGTCTTCATTATCCCTTCCTTGTTGCTTTTCTTTTTGAGGCATGTACTGTTTTGGGGCAAACATGTTAACTGTACATCTAGGGATATAAAATCCCAAAGAAATTGAAAACTCACATGTTAGCTATCAATGTATAACTTACTGTAAAGCGGATTGTTTTCAATGGTTTACCATAATAAGACTATTTGGTTAACCATACAAAGTATAAATTAAATCCTAAACTAACAGCATGCCTTTTTAGATATGTCACACATCATCATATGTTTCTAATTCATATCACAAAAAAGTTGAAAATTAATGGCTGTGCCTAGTGGAACGTGTTTTGGGCTTCTGGTTTTAAAATTATTTTTTCAATGATTTTCAAGTGAAGTTAGTACTGTGAAAACTGCTTCATTGACAGCCCCAGAGGAGTCTTCCACTTATGCAGAAAATAAGCATGATTTCTTTGTTTTATTTTGTATATTGAGATTTATATACAAAAGCACCTATCCTAAGCTTTGGGTGATTTAACAATTTCTTTAAAATGCACAATTCAAACACAAATTTATAAGAACAAACACAGCCCACATGAGCAGAAGATCAGCTAACTAGAACTTCCAAAAACATAAAGAAATGCCCCACTCTCTGTAAGAACCCTAGGTACCCAAACCCCTCAACCATTCTCAGAAATTTGAGCAAACAGACTGAAAGTGTAGTTGACCTGCCTCCAAATTCCTATACTATACTAGCTGAGGGAGGTGAGTTCCAGGGGATGCAAAGGTAGGGGAAATAGGTTAATATGTTCAGAACTAATACGTTTATTTGGAAGGACTTAAGCGAACAATGAATGTGTGTTTTCTGTTAAACAAGCTTTGGGAAAGACCTATGATGTGCCTCAGACAGGGCGGTTAATAGGGGAGGCATGCAGATTCCCCAGGGGACTCTATCACCAATGCCTAATAGCAGTACACTGCAGTTCATGTTCCACTCCACATGGCACAGGAGCATAGGCAGTATTACAGCTTGTCCCAGGTGGCCTGGGTCCCCATGAATCTGTGCTCCGCAACAGCTGCTGTTTTGGCAGCATTGTCTGAACAGGCTCTAAGACGAGTGCAGAAGAACCACTGCTCTTCATCTTGGTCCAGTCACTGACTAGCAACAATACTAGTGCCCATGTTCCTGAGCAGTCTTGGAGGGATAATTTCTAAGGACATCACAGTAGTACAGACCCCAGGTCTGTTCAGTTTTTGGCTTTTTTTTTTTTTTTTTACCAGCTCTTTAGCTGATCGAAAAAAATTACATTTTACATGAAAAGGTGTTCCTCTTTTTGACACCTCTCCTCTATGAACTACCTATTTTAGATTGATCAACAAAAGCCATGAGTTGTTGGTCACTACTGACCTGAAGTGGGTTTGAGCTCTAACCTACAAGTGAAAAGTTCTGTATCCAGTTGCCAATTTCTTGATCCACATGACTCCCCTACGTGGCATACATTCTTCCTTGTCCATAATTATCAATCTAAGACAGCACATTTTCTGCTTTGAGTGTTAGCTACGGGCAAAAGAATGGGTTTCATAAATAAAAATGCAGACTTAAATACTCAACCACAATATTTATTCAAAATAATTTTTTATATAGACAGTTATTTATATAACAGTGGAAGTGTCTCCAATCCTTTCTCAACCCTATGGAACAAAGAATTGGCTCAGATCCATAAGCTTGCTCCAGAATTCTTGACTAACAGACCAAATAGTTAGTAGTTATAACTGTAAATTCTCAAGGTCTTGGTTAATATCCAGTGCTAAGCCCTAGGTACCCTCACCCACACACATGTACAAATAAATGTATTCTGTGGCAAGGAGGAAAGCAAAACCAGAGACAAAGCCCTGGGGGGGGCGGGGCATGCCATCTTTCCCACTCCATGAAAATCTGTGTTGTCAAGGGCCATGTGGTCATAGATTCACCACTAATACCCATGCCTCTTCCCAAACCCACCCTGACTCAAATTCCAACTGGAGGTTAGAACAGATGGAGAGCCATACAGAATATACGTCACTGGCATACAAAGTCAAAGCTCCTTTGCAGATTCCTTTCATCCTGACATTTCCTAGCCCCTGCACAGAAGAGCCATGCTAACTCTACTTCCTAATGAACCATCCATACCCAAAGAGGGAATCGTATTTGCCCCAGCTGATGTACATCAAATAATTTCTGTGTGCCACTCATATTGATTTGAATGTGAATTGAGGTTTAATATTTGACATATATTTCCTTTATTATTCCTATGAAATTAAATGTTTTCTGTGCAATGTATGAAAAAAGATGACCACATTAATGTCAGTGTGAGTGGATTATAAGAACATAAGAACGGCCATACTGGGTCAAACCAATGATCCATCTAGCCCAGTATCCTGTCCTCTGACAGCAGCCAGTGCCAGATGCTTCAGAGGGAATGAACAGAACAGGACAATTATCAAGTGATCCATCCCCTGTCATCTAGTCCCAGAGGTTTAGGGACATCCAGAGCATGGGGCTGCATCCTTGACCATCTTGGCTAATAACCTTTGATGGATCGATCCTCAATAAACTTAGTTAATTCTTTTTGAACCTGGTTAGACTTTAGGCCTTCACAGCATTCCCTGTCAATGAGTTCCACGGATTGACTGCATGTTCTGTGAAGAAGTACTTCTTTGTGGTTGTTTTAAACCTGCTGCCAATTAATTTTATTGGGTGACCACTGGATCTTGTGTTATGCGAGGGGGTGAACAACACTTCCTTTTTTCACTTTCTCCATGGCAGTCACAATTTTATAGACTCTGTTATATGCTCCCTTAGTCTCTTTTCTAAACTGAACAGTCCCAGTTTTTTAATCTCTCCTCATATGGAAGCTGTTCCACTCATTTTTGTTACCCTTCTCTATACTTTTGACAATTTTAATATGTCTTTTTTAGATGGGTCGACCAGAACTGCATGCAGTATTCAAGGTACTATGAATTTATATAGTGGCATTTTATTTTCTGCCTTATTATCTGTCCCTTTCGTAATGGTTTCTAACATTGTTAGCTTTTTTGACTGCCACTAGACACTGAGCAGATGTTTTCAGAGAACTATCCACAATGACTCCAAGATCTTTGTCTTGAGTGATAACAGCTAACTAAAACCCTATCATTTTGTGTGTATATTTGGGGTTATGTTTTTCAATATGCATTACTTTGCATTTATCACCACAGAAATTCATCTGCAATTGTTTTGACCAGTCACCCAGTTTTGTGAGATCCCTTTGTAATGCTTTGCAGTCAGCTTTGGACTTAACTATCATGAGTAGTTTTGTATTGTCTGCAAACTTTGCCACCTCACTGTTTACTCCTTTTCCCAGATCATTTATGAATATGTTGATGAGCACAGGTTCCAATACAGATCCTTGGGGGACCTCGCTATTTATCTCTCTCCACTGTGAAAACTGACCACTTATTCCTACCCTTTATTTCGTATCTTTTAACCAATTACTAATCCATGAGAGGACCTTCCCTCTTATCCCATGATTGCTTACGAGCCATTGGTGAGGGACCTTGTCAAAGGTTTTCTGAAAGTCCAAGTACACTATATTGACTGATTTCAGAGTGGTAGCCGTGTTAGTCTGTATCAGCAAAAACAATGAGGAGTACTTGTGGCACCTTATAGACTAACAAATTTAACTCACCCGGGTCCACTTGTTTGTTGAAACCCTCAAAGAATTCTAATAGATTGGTGAGGCATGATTTCCCTTTACAAAAGCCTTATTGACTCTTCGTCAACATACGTGTTTATCTGTGTGCCTGATAATTTGGCTCTTTACTATAGTTTTAACCCATTTTCTGGTGTTATCTGACAAATAATTGATGTTTAGTAATTGTATAGAATTCTTTAAAATTAAATCATTTTCTTTTGCCCCTTGGATTTTCTACATTAAACCCCATTTATGTTTCAGGGAGGTTGCTGTGTTGTTCAAAAGGCAAAGATAATATTAGCCTGGGTCTATGTAATGCATTTTATATGAAGGTAAAATAAGCATTTGTGTAAAATAGACATTGATATTTGCTCCATTAACATGTAAAGGCAAAACCAGGTATTTATCCCATGCAGAATTTGGATTTAATAGTGAAAAGCACCTGTGTCCTACCCTTTTATAACGAAGAAAAGAGATCAGTCCTTCATATAGCTGCAGTCTCCCACCTTGCATTCTAAGTCTTACTCACACTTGCAATGTATACCCGTGCATAGTGGGCTATCATCACTTATAATGAACCACATCAGCTTATGACTCACGAAGTTTTGGCTAATGAAGACTAAAGAGACAAGTTTTCACACTGGTTCCTGAACCTCTGTACCAAGAATAACGTACATTAGATTGCAATAATGCCAGCTATATTTCTCAAGAGTTGCACTCATCCTACCTGTCTTTCAGAAATAGGGTGACCAGATGTCCAGTTTTTATAGGGACAATCCCGATATTTGGAGCTTTTTCTTATGTAGGCTCCTATTATCCCCCATCCCCGTCCCAGTTTTTCACACTTTCTATCTGGTCACCCTGTTCAGAAACTTGCTGCCTATAGAGACTGTAATATATAATATAGTACAGTGTATATAAAGAGATACAGATCAGTGTGTTTCATCAAATCATGTGAGAAATTTCACTGATATACTTGCCTTACCCTGGACTGAAGAATTATATTCCTGTGTTTTAAAGGTGTCCCAATCTACAGAGCTATATATCAAGGGTCTATATCACAGGCAGTCCCGAATCAAATCTCCAGGTCCCCAACACCCCATATGTTGAGGAATTTCAGATTCAGAGCCAAGTTTTGAATCCACACCCACCTCTAGTCTAAAATATTTATTAAACTGCCAACCTACTATCCCAGGCGAAGCCCGAACCTCTCCTAAGGGGATACAAGATTAAATCCATAGGAAAATGAAAAAAATCAGGAGTATATTTTTTTCTTGTTGGATTTTTTTCATCAAGGTCTCAGCAAAAGTAGAATATTTCACTGAGTAAGTAGAAATGATCACGTCTAATATTAACAAACAGTTCTCTCCACACATTTAAAACGTACTTCCAAAATGCAACAGAGAGTACCCCGTTTGCCTTCAGAATGTATTTGGGAGTGCATGAGGGAAGGAATTGTACACCTCACTGCACTTTTTTAAACATTTGCATCAATGAGCCCTGCAATATGCTAGGGGGAGAGTACAGTAGCAAATTTTGACAAACTGTTCTAAATGAATGCAGGGTAGATGAAAGCAATCATTGTTGGAGCACTTTGTTCTGTCTTTGTTGTCTAACAATAGCCATCCATTATTAAACATTGTGACAATTAGTGATAAAAGCGTTTGATATAATTTCAGTAGAGAAGCCAAATTGTTTCAAGTATAAATCTGCCAAAATGAGACAAAATACTGTTTTGCCTTTCACTGGAGTTACAGTAGATGTTGCATAAGTAAAATCCCCCCAAAATATTCCCTCACTCTTAAAACCCTTGAAATTATGAGTCTGAGGACTCTAACTTCAGCCTGATTTATGGTTCTTAATTGGAACCATGCCTCAGAATATAATAAGAATTACACACTAAGAAAGATACTTTTGAGATATGTATAATAAAAAAGGGAAATTCAATTTTGGCCAGTAGGTGGTGCTTTTGTACAAAACATTCTTCAAAGGCAAGTGGTATCGTTTCTACCTTATTTTAGAATAATGAACATTTTTCATATTTTCTCTCGCTCCCACACATTACAGCTTCCCGCTGCCTCTAACCTGTGCACACAAATATACAAACAAAAAATCAAGTTAGAATAAGCATTTAGCATACTTTCTTTCTTTCTTCTCTTAACAATAACACAGTAAGAACTATAACTTTTGTTGGTATTTATGACACTCTTTGTTTGAGTTGAGTGTGCCCACATGCAAAGCAATATATTCCCCTGACATCCTCAACTACATTTCAACTAAAAGTCTCTGGTAGCTTATTGATTAAAAGACACAAATAATATTTTGAATTTAGGATTCTTAAATCTGTAGCATAGATTAATACATCAAATCCTAACCTGCCTAGGGTATATTTTTTTAATATTAATCCCTTTCAAGGTTCAGCTAATTTGAAGTCTTCATTTTTGAAGTTAAAAAACGTACACAGTCTGCATTATCTAGTACATTGCTACTCATCAGTGTGAATGATGGTAACAATGCTTTTGTGCATCTGAATTAATCTAACTGAGCTCAGCAGAAACTCCTTGCTTCCCCGGTCACCACCTGTGCATGAATGCGTACACATATGCATATGGATCAGTAACTGGTTAAGACAGGAAACAAATGGTAGGAATAAATGGTCAGTTTTCACAGTGGAGAGAGGTAAATAGTGAGTCCCCCAAGGATCTGTATTGAGTCCAGTGCTGTTCAACATATTCATAAATGATCTAGAAAAAGGGGTACACAGTGAGGTGGCAAAATTTGCAGATGATACAAAACTACTCAAGACAGTTAAGTCCAAAGCTGACTGCGAAGAGTTACAAAGAGATCACACAAAACAGTGACTGGGCAACAAAATGGCAGATGAAATTCAGTGTTGATGAATGCACAAGAAATTCACATTGGAAAACATAATCCTAACTATACATGCAAAATGATGGCGTTTAAATTAGCTGTTACCACTCAGAAAGAGATCTTGGAATCATCATGGATAGTTCTCTGAAAACATCCGCTCCATGTGCAGCAGCAGTCATAAAAGCTAACAGAATAGGAACCATTAAGAAAGGGATAGATAATAAGACAGAAAATATCGTAATGCCTCTATATAAATCCATTTTATTCCCACACCTTCAATACTGCTTGCAGTTCTGGTCGACCCATCTCAAAAAAGATATATTTTAATTGGAAAATGTACAGAGAAGGGCACCAAAAATTAGCTTCCACATGAGGAGAGATTAAAAAAACTGGGACTGTGCATCTTAGAAAAGAGACGAGTAAGGGGGATATGATAGACATCTATAAAATCATGACTAGTGTGGAGAAAGTGAATAGGAAAGTCTTATTTACCCCTTCATATTACAAGAACCTGGGATCATCCAATGAAATTAATAGGCAACAGGTTTAAAACAAACATAAAGAAGTACTTCTTTACACAATGCACAGTGAATCTGTGGAACTTGTTAACAGGGGATGTTGTGAAGGCCAGAAGTATAATTGGGTTAAAAAAAGAATTAGCTAAATTCATGGAGGATAGGTCCATCAATGGTGATTAGCCAAGATGGGCAAAGATGCAACCCCATGTTCTGGGTATCCCTAAACCTCTGACTACCAGACACTGGGACTGGATGACAAGATGGATCACTCGATAATTGCCCTGTTCTGTTCATTCCCTCTGAAGCATCTGGCACTGGCCACTGCCATAAGACAGGACACTTGGCTAGATGGACCATTAGTCTGACCCAATAATGCCATTCTTATGTTCTAATGTTCATCAGTTATAAAGAAAACTCTAGTGGTTTCAACAGTGCAAAGGCTCAGCATCCAAAATGTATCATAGCACTTACAAAAATAATAGAATTTCTTGATAGGGAATACCATAGAGCCATTCAAGAGGGTCATGTCTGTTGTGATGCCTCTTTCACTGGGTCTCAATATTCCTTAGAGAATATTCCTCACATTCCTGGCATGCACTGTTATCCATAAGAGTCTTTAAACTGATGTTTTGGGCAAGTGTTTGTACGTTTCTGGGGGCTCCATGCCTCCTCAGTCTGTAACTGGGTTTCCTTTCCTCCTACAGAGCTTGCACTAGCACTCATTTATCTCAGAGTACAAATCTCTCCCTGCCTTCTACTCAAAGCCTCAACATCAAGTCAGAACCTGTTTCTCCTCCTAGAGACCGTACCACCACACCCTCGAGATACCCACAGCACACGCGCCACGAGGCGGGGAGATCTCCTGTTGACAGCTTGAGCAGCTGTAGCAGCTCATATGATGGAAGCGACCGAGAGGATCATCGGAACGAATTCCACTCCCCCATTGGACTCACCAGACCTTCGCCGGACGAAAGGGAAAGCCCCTCTGTCAAGCGCATGCGGCTCTCTGAAGGATGGGCAACATGATAACGTTATTACCTATTAGTTTTTTTCTTGCAGTGTGTGTGTGCTATACCTTAATGGGGGTGGGGGGGGGGTCGATATGCATTATATGTGCCGTGTGTGGAAAAAAAAAAGTCAGGTACTCTGTTTTGTAAAAGTACTTTTAAATTGCCTCAGTGATACAGTATAAAGATAAACAGAAATGCTGAGATAAGCTTAGCACTTGAGTTGTACAACAGAACACTTGTACAAAATAGATTTTAAGGCTAACTTCTTTTCACTGTTGTGCTCCCTTGCAAAATGTATGTTACAATAGATAGTGTCATGTTGCAGGTTCAACGTTATTTACATGTAAATAGACAAAAGGAAACATTTGCCAGAAAGTGGCAGACTTTACTGAGAGAGAAAGCAGCTGTTATGCAACATATAGAAAATGTACAGATGTTTTGACAGACCCAGCAATGGGTGGCCATGAAGAAATGTTAGAAAGAGTCTGGGTCACCTACCATACCTAAAATGCTCACAAACATGCAGGCATATCATTAGAGTATGGCACTCAGTTAAAAGGATCAAAGACATGTAAAAGAGGACCATACTTGTAAAAATGTTGTGTTTGAGGGCTAACATATTTAATTTTTAAAATTCTGGGTCTGCATTACTTATTAAATAAAAATAGAAAAATATGTACATTACATTTTGCTTATTTTCATATTAAAAAGTAAGACAGAGTTTGCAAAGCATTTGTGGCTTTTTGTAGTTTCCTTAAGCCAAAATGTGTGTTTTTTTCCTTGATAGCTTCGCTAATATTTTAAACAGTCCTGAAGAAAACAAACAGAGGACTTTTTGTATAGAAAGCACTACCCTAAGCCATGAAGAACTCCATGCTTTGCTAACCAAGATAACTGTTTTCTCTTTGCAGAAGTTTTGTTTTTGAAATGTGTATTTCTAATTATATAAAATATTAAGAATCTTTTAAAAAAATCTGTGAAATTAACATGCTTGTGTATAGCTTTCTAATATATATAATTATGGTAATAGCAAAAGTTTTTGTTATCTTAATAGTGGGGGGATTATATTTGTGCAGTTGCACATTTAAGTAACTATTTTCTTTTGGTTTTCTTTTACTCTGCATACATTTTACAGATTCAAAGTCAGCTGTCAAAAAACTAATCTGTAAAAGGTTAGAATTTACCCAAGATGTAACAACCTAAATCATTTTAATACAACATTTACAAATCATTGGGTGAACTGAGATCGATTGTATATACTGATTAGTTCTTTCATGCTGTTTTGTGCATTGTAACAAGTTCAGGGCCCTGATATTACTTATGTCCTGTGTATCTTGTAGTTTTCCACAATTAAATGACAAAGTGGCATAACTTGGCCCTTTCTCATAAATTAAACGAAGCTGATATTCTGTCTGCTAGAATTGGATGTGCATCTCTTAAGGCTGCCAGGTAATTAAGTGGAGGTGAAGAGCTCCACAAGTAGTGGAGAAAGAAGTCAAAAGTGAGGAGTTGGCACAGAAACACAAGTTATAGAATTTTAGAAATCTTAGAGAGATTTGGGTGGTCAATAAAAGAAGCATTCAAAAGCAGATTTATCTTGTACAACCAATACTTAGCCAACAGGTCACCATCATTCTCTTAGCCCTTATTGGTCACATTATCACACAGAGGGAATGTTGTTGAACAATGTCTCCTGTGTATTTCACCCAAACAGGTTTTGCATGGAGCATCCACCATTTTCTCCTACCATATATTTTTCTTTAATTAAAATCGTGTAGACAGAAAGAATATCCCATTCATTTTAGTTCCGCTTCATCCCTCATGTACTATTACAGGAAAATGGTGGAATACAGGATTTTTAGTTCAGCATTTATGTTGGGTGGGATTTGTTGGCTTTTTTTTTTTTTTGGTGCAATTCCCCATTAAGATTTTAGTGCCATTGTACAACTGATAATGTTTCTTCTTTTCAAGAGTAGTTCTGTCTCCCACTTAGATGCATTGACACAGTAAGGAATCTAGCAGCAATAGCTGTCTAAGTATCAACACGGAGAGGTTATGTTATGGGAAACATACCCTCTATTTCCCATCTATACATGCAGTTGCTGTGCACTGCTCATTGATAAAGTCTACCTCTCTGTGGTAGCAAATGGTGTATAGTGTACATTGTGCATTATGACTTGGGCTCTTCCTTTATATGCAACCTGACTACAAGTGCACACTTGGTCATGCAGAGGCTAGTGCATTGCTACGTATTTTGGATGCTCTCTAAGCAGAACAACATGTTGCTACTGCATCCATCCTGTCTCGTAGAGCAATCTGTGGGATCAGAAAAAAGATACGTGTGCATAACAAAAAGTGAGACTAGCGCCCATAATCAGTTTTTTAAAACACAAAACTCTTTTTCAAAACACATTTCTTCACCTTAAAATGAATCTATTCTCATATTCTCAGTCTGAGATTTTTAAAGTTTAATGTGTCTAAAATATGCAAATATATCACAAATGTACCTTGCCATTTCAAAAAACTTAGGTTTATGAGTATTGTTAGTAGTAACTTGTCAATGGGGGCAGGGGAGTCAGTCTATGGAAATATGAAGAATAGCCATATTAATAGTTTACCTTACAATTTGCCTCAGCAACACAAGAAAAAGGAAATTTGAGATTCTAAGACAGTAGTGGTATAACATACATTACCTTAAGTAACTAGCGGAAAGTAGCATGAAAGGTATTGCCGTGGCAATTTTTAGTAATTCTAACCATGGTTTTATACAAACGCAAATCGAATCACATGAATACGGATGCCAGTCGTCCCTTTTGTTCCTGCTACTGAGCTCAACGAAAGTATAGTGGCAAGATAGTGGGGGATAATACATATTTGTAAACTGATCTAATTAAAAGAAGCACAACTTTGATTGTGAAGTAACTTTCTGTAAATTATAACTGTCTACTTTTACCTGTTCCTTTATCTGTAACTTACCACGTATTGTGTTGCAAAGGTAATTTGGGTTTATCGTGTGAGTCCTTTGTATTTAAGGAGTTTGGGGCAGAGCCCTAAAAGAGTATTAACATTTACTTTACATTAATCCATGCTATATAATGTTTTAGGCAACATTCTTAATTGCAAGTTCAAATACCTTAAGTGGCATTTTGTACATCTCCAAATATTGTTGTAGCTAAACTAATCCTTCTTTAAAAAGGTGTTTTCAGTTAGCCCAGTTGCTGGCAACAATGATATGATGTACACAGTTGCACAATCTGTATATTGTATGCATTGTTGCCTTTCACAATGGAGCTTTTATCATTTCACTGTTTTTCAAAAGTTGTGTTTTATAACAAAATGGCTTATATTTTTCCCAAAAGTGGAATTTAATGGTTTTTAATGAATAATATAAAAATATTTGTTCTCAGATCTTTTTCAGGTAAAGCTAAAGTAAGAATAAAACAACTCAATATACTGTTTTCAAGAATGTCAATCCTTTTGTATTGTATGTATTATCCTATATACCCATCTTTTAACTATAGACGTACCAATGCTGTTTTGTTTTCTTTTTCCTCTTCTTCTCTTAGAAAGTAAACGCTTTGTAATTTTTTAAAAGCCACTTGAAACCTCAATAAAGGCTGTTGCCTAAACATGGCATACTTCATCTGTTCCTGTTTATGCCATCTGCTGTGATGTCGTCACTTATATGGCATTAATTTCCTGCCACTACAGATCTCTTGAAGGACTGATGGAACATTGGTGTCTGTTAGAATGCTTCAGACTGTAGATGTAATCAAAGGCTTTTGTTAATATATTTTAACCAAAGATGTGGAGCAATCCAAGCTTTGAGCCACACCTTCTGCTCAAAATTCTCCATTTGATTATTTTCGTAATCAGGTGTTGCATTTTCCCTTCCCTGCTCATACCTCAGACTGATCCATACCTCAGTTTGATTCAAAGAGGTCAGTTCAACGACAAATAAAAAATGCAGTACCTGTGTCCTTTGTGGAGTAAATAATGTAAAACCTGAGTTACCTTAGGCATTATACTTGGATTGCTTCAGATGGTTTGTTGTATCCTTTTTGTTTCCTGCTTCTTCTTTTTCTGGGGATTTGTTTCCATTAAACAATGGTAATTAAAAAGTAAGCTTGTAAATGGGGGGCATATACAAGCATTTGCAACAAGTATTAAAATAGAGGCTCACAGCGGCATAAGCTGGACTTTGTCGCCACTAGATGACAAGATGTTATAACTAAGTTAAACCACATCTGTGTATCTCAAGGGACTTAATTCAGCTGTCTGTAGTGAACAAAAATGGGAAAAATTCACAAGTTTCTCCTGCTGGAAATAAGGTATAATTTGTATTTTGCAGACAAATCAGTAAAGTTACTGGCTTTCTTAGTGATACCGTGTCTGTGGTGCATTTTTTATTAATTACATAATGTTTTGTTGTTTAATTATATGCCATTGTAGTACTTTTAAAAGCAACACTGCAACAAACAATTGCAACTGTTGTCAGTGGTTTTTATATTTGATTCCTAAATGGGGTAAAATGTTAATTACAAATCTATATGCTTATAGGGGCCTCTTCACCACAGTATCTCAGGGCCTCACGAATGTTAATGAATTTACCTTCACATCATCCCTGTGAGGCAGGGAAATTATCACCCCCCCCTCACCCTCTTTACAGACAGGAATCTGAAGCAGAGAGAGATTACAAGCCAGACTCTGATACCTGTACTCATTTGGAGAGAAATCCTGTCCCATTGAAGTCAGCGTGACCTGGATTTCACCCACTGAATATAGTTCCTTACTCTGCATTGGTCCTTTTGATTTCAATGGGACCACTCATGGAGTTGGTGCTATTTAATGTGTATAAGCTTATCTGAATTTGGCCCCCTAAATGACTTGCCCAAGATCAAATCACTCAGGTCTCTTGAGTGCTAGCCCAGTGTTTTAGCGACAAGACTATCCTCTATATGAAGTGCCCTTTTTTTTTTTTTTTTTTATTTTTTTTTTTTTTTGGTGCCTTTTTTTTTTTTTTTTTTTGCTTAATATATTTCCTGGGTGACATTCTTTTAACAGTTGTGGCAGGCGGAAGGAAGAGTAACCTATTTATTGCTGCAGGCCCCTTTTCACATTACACTTTAGATTTTGGAGTCTGTGAATAGAAACCTCAGTTTCTTTCAGCAAGATATACTTTAGTGTTAGACAAATTATTAATAGTTTAAGGTGCTTGGTGAATGTGACAATTTCAAAAATAACATTAGAAGACCTAGATTCTAAATATATTGGTGAAAGAAAACAGCCATGCCGTTAATTACTGTTACATGTAGTCAGCTGCCCCGCACTCCTACGCACAGTGTGTAGGACTTGCTCAGTGACTGCCTCAAGGAGCTGCACTGGGGAGCCAGCCAGGATAGGAGCAGCAGCGAGCCCTGGGGTGTACCATGTGAAAAATTCTGGGGCTGCTCATGCATTAAGTGACACAATTGCTTTCTTGTATTGGTGTGTTTGGCCCCAACATAAACATTTAGATGCTAAAATTAAAGGGCATTATTTGTGTTGTATCATGTGTATGTGTGTTGCTCATACTCAACTAAAGCACTACTTTACCTGCAGGGCTAACAAGACTTCTGCACAGTTCCTCTGGGCATGTAACAGTATGTGTAATATTTTTGTAATCATTGCACAGAGAGGTCAGATTTATGACCTCTTTCTCCTGTAATCAGATTCCTATACATTTGATTGATAGTAAAATATTATCAATGGGTAGAGAAGAAAGAAGGCTGTTATTTAAAAAACAGAATTCTTTTTTTTTCACCCCAAGAGTACAAAAACTGTGATTCACTTGCTTTAAATTTCAGGGATTAAAAAAATAAGATTATAAAATCTGCATCTTGAGAAGGAATTAGAAAAATCACTTTACTCCTCTCACTAAGCCCCCTCATCTTAAATTCATAGTGGAACCGTGCCTTTGCATTACAACTGCGAAGTAAAGGGTACGGAATAACTCAACCACTCACCTTTAACATCCAAGCCCTCATTTAGTCAGGTTTTTCAGTAGCACCCATCATCATAGCTCTAAGTGTAGTTCTGACTAGCACTATTTGCCTCACAATACATACCTAGAAAAGTTAAATCATATCCAGTTCATATAAACTACAGAAAATAATCTCTGTACCGTTCCTGGCAATATTTTGTATTTACATATTGTTTTTCATCCTTAAGAATCTTAAAGCATACTACAAAAAAAAAATTAGCCCAGTGCTAAAGTTCTAGTCCCATTGGCTCTCCAAGAAGCAGAGTGGACACCACTAAAATTTACCTCTAGGGATGAACATGGCAGCTGTTTAATAGTGCATAGAACTGTACACTGGAGTAAGGCCAGGACACCAGAACTAATTAACTTTATGGAATTAGGGTTATGGAATCTCTAATGACCACAAGTTATTTAAGTTCCTGGGAGCTTGGTTTTACATCTGTCACAAAACTATCCCTGCTCAACACTCACCAGACCACAGTGTTTGGGTCCAATCATTCTAGACCTTGTGCTTTTAGGGTATGTCTACACTTCAGTTAGATACCCTCAGCTGGCCTGTGCCAGTTGAATTGGTCTCACATGGCTTGGCTCACTGCCTGTTTAATTGCAGTGTAGACCAGACTTGGGCTGGAGCGTCGACTCTAGGACCCTGCGAAGTGGGAGGGTTCCAGAGCTTGGGCTGCAGCCCGAGCCTGGATGTCTACAAGGCAAACAGCCAGGCGTGGCCCACCCATGCTCTGCCCCCAGGCTACTCCCCCCACTTCCCACTCTGGGTGCGGCAGCTCCAGTCCCCCTGTGTGGTGGCCATGCGCTGCCTGCTCTCCTGGCACTCTGGGGCTGGAGGGGCTGCAGCTGTGCTACTGGCCCTTCTAGTGCTCTGTGGCTGGGGCTGTGATGCTGGCCCTCCCAGCGCTGGGGAAGCTGTGGCCGTACGTCGCCGGCCTCCCAGTGCTCTGGGAACTAGCCTGGGGTGGGGGCCAGTGGACACTGTCGGGGAGGGCTCTGGACTTCAGCGGGGGGTGCAGAAGGGGCGGGGCCTCGGGCGGAAGGGGTGGGGTGGGACAAGGCTGGGGACTCACCTCCCCCAGCCAGTGGTTCACGTGCCACCCATGCCAATGAGCTCAAGTCAGGTGACACAGGCCAGCTACAGGTTTTTAACTGCAATGTAGACATATCCTTAGATGTCCAGGATTCCACTCTGGCACATGTAGGGTTGCCAACTGTCTAATTCCACAAACCCAAACACCCTTGCCCAAGGCCACGCCCCTGTCCCGCTCCTTCTCCGAGGCCCTGCCCCCATTCACTCCATCCCCCCTCCCTCCCTTCCTCCCTCCCTCTCTCACTCATTTCACTGGGCTGAGGCAGGGGGTGGGCTGAGGGGTGGGGTTGAGAGGTTCAGGGTATGGGAGCGAACTCCGGGCTAGTTTGTGAATATTCAGAAATCCTCCGCCTTTGACCTGCTTGTCCGAGTGCTTTGGTGTCACTTCTGTTCATTTGCCTGAGATTGTGAAAGTTGTCTCATATTTATAAGTGTGGACCTCAACTATGTAGAAGCAGCTAACTAGCAGTAGCTGCAAAAGGAAACATACGGAAATACAGGAAAGGCCTGTTGATGAGACAGGCGGTAGAGTGAGTCAATACCGGAGGGACAAAACTGAAGAGATTTCAGACACTGCTGGTAAACTTCCTGAAACAAGTAATAAGATTGTTATTGTTAGAAGGTATGATCCCACCCAGCTCCTTATCATTTGGATTTATGTTAAGTGGTGAAGAAAGTGAACCAGTGGGTCATTTGCTATGAACAGTTATTCAGTCATTCAATTAAACCTTCCCTACTTCCATGTCACTTTGGTAGAAAGCACAGGAGTTTAAAAGACAAACCTCTCGAATTTTTCAAGAGAAAGTTAAGTGTTTTAAAAACAGCTAAAAAAATCTCTCAGTGGCAATAATGTGAAGGCCCTAGAAGTGTCACACCATGTAAGCTTGAGCATTGCTCAAACTGGGAAACCTCATACAATTGGTGAGACTCTCATATTGCCTGTTGTCGATTCTTGGGGATAAAGCTACAAAACAGCTTGATGTCATTTCCTTAATGGTGGATCAAGAAGAATTCAAGCCATGTCTTCTCAAGAACAGAAAGAATTCATAGAATATATAAAACAGAGTAAATTATTTTCATTACAATTAGACAAAAGTACTAATATCACTAATTTTGCTCAGTTTCTTACATATGCAAGGTTTGAATCAGGAATGACAATTAAAGGAGATTTTTCTTTTTGTGAAGCTCTATCAAGACATACAATGGCAGTAGAAATCTTTAACAAACTGAATGCGTTCATCACCACAAATGGTGTAGAATGGAAAAACTGCATCAGTACATGCTCTGATGGCACACTGGCAGTGACTGGGAAATTTGGTGGTATTTGGCAAAAATTAAATAAATGGTGCCTAATATTAATGGTGCCACTCACTGCAGTATTCACTGTGAGGCACCAGTTATGCCCCCCTATCCCTTTCCACCTCAAAAAAGGTACGTTAATCTGTAAGGAATTCTGGATCAGGCCATAATGGTGGTCAATTTTATGAAAGCATGGTTGTTTTCAGTTTTATGCAATGAAATGGGAAGTAATCATTAAATTCTTCTCTATACAGAAGTGAGATAGCTATCACATCGGAAGGTGTTGACTCATCTCTGAACTCCATTCTGAGGTACAAATTTTCTTTAGTGATTTTAATTTTGAATATACTGATTGCTTTGCAGCTGAGGTATGGCTGTCAAGATTAGCCTACTGAGCTGACTTGTTCACATGACTTAATGAACTGAATGCCAGTTTACAGGGACTAAACACTATGCTTTCTCATGACAAAACAAAGGCAATGATAAAGAAACTGCAGTTCATAGCACGAGAAGGAGGAAAGGGAAATTGCAAATCATTCCCAGTCTTGGAAAAATTCCTTATTGAAAATTCATTGAAAATTCTTCCTGACCTCATTGCTAACATAAGAGAACATTGCCTGAATTTGGTCACTGAGTTTAATGAATACTTTCCCGCCAGTGTGACAAATGAGAATTGGATCAAGGACCCATTTTCAATAGAAGAAGACACCCTGCCAGATGGCTTCTTGGCAAAGGAAAGGGAAGAGTTGATTGAACTGTCATGTGATGGAGGACTCAAGCTTGAATTCAGCAAAGTGCAGCTCAGTGACATTAGTTGAGAAAGAGAGGAATTTAGTCTGATATCAGACAGAGCTTTGAAATTTTGTACATCCTTCAGTACTACATCTCTGTTAGACATTTTTTTCTAACCTGATAGCCATTAAAAAACAAGTATTGGATGAATCTCAATGCATAACCAGACCTTTTGCTGAAGTTCACCAATATCTCACCTGACATAAAGCAACTATTGTCCTGTAAAACTAGATTAATGATATTCTTCTCATTAATGGCACCTTTTTTGTTTTCTCTGAGCGCTACTCAAAATGTTTTGCATTTTTCTTTATTTCAATTTTGTAAAAAGGTAAGCAAAGTGAACTTTGGTTTGCATTCAACACTAATCCAGATAAAAATTAACAGGAAATTCAGAATTCAATTAGACAAGTTAAAAAGTCAAACCATTGACGTAGTTTGGCAACATGTCAAAATATATCAAGACATTATTTATGATGTATTTAATTGTTTCTTGTAACACCAAAGACATAAATAATAATGGATACTTCGTTGTGTAACTTTTTGATTCCCTGCCTAAAAACCTGAGGTGTTTAAAAAGGATGTTATAATCAAACATTTTAGGCTTTATTTTACTGTCAAGCATAGAAAAACTTAAGCCTATTGAAACCTAAAATAAATGTACACAAAAAGGAGAAATTTGCATGTGATACTTCAAACATCAATTTTTTAAGAAGATGGTACGTGAACCAATACAGTTTGAGAACATAAAAACATAAGAACGGCCATACTGGGTCAGACCAAAGATTCATCTAGCCCAGTATCCTGTCTTCCAACAGTGGCCAATGCCAGGTGCCCCAGAGGGAATGAACAGAGCAGATAATCATCAAGTGATCCATTTTCTGTTGCCCAGTCCCAGCTTCTGGCAAACAGAGGCTAGGAACACCATCCCTTCCCATCCTGGCTAATAGCCATCGATGGCCCTATCCTCCATGAATTTATCTAGTTCTTTTTTGAACCCAGTTGTAGTCTTGGCCTTCAAAACATCCTCTGGTAAGGAGTTCCACAGGTTGATTGTGCAATGTGTGAAAAAATACTTCCTTTTGTTTGTTTTAAATCTGCTGCCTATTAATTTCATTTTGTGACCCCTAGTTCTTGTGTCATGAGGAGTCAATAACACTTCCTTATTTACTTTCTTCACACTAGTCATGATTTTATAGACCTCATATGCCCCCTTAGTCATTTCTTTTCCAAGATGAAAAGTCCCAGGCCTGGTCTACACTACGACTTTAATTCAGATTTAGCTGCGTTAATCCGAATTAACCCTTCACCTGTCCACACTACAGAGCCAGTTAATTCGAATTAAAGGGCACTTAAAATCGATTTCTGTACTCCAACTCGACGAGCGGAGTAGCACCTAAATCGATTTTGTTAATTCGAATTAGGGTTAGTGTGGCCGCACACCACCGAATTACTGTGTTTAAATTAATGGGGTAGTGTGGCCGCACACCACCGAATTAATGTGGTTTAAAACCGAATTAATGTGCTTAGTGTGGCCGCGCACAATCGAATTCATACAACCTGTTTCCCAAATTCGAATTATCTAAATTCGGATTAATCCCGTAGTGTAGACATACCCCCAGATTTATTAATCTGTCCTCATACGGCAGCTATTCCTTACCCCACATCATTTTGTTGCCCTTTTTTGAACCTTTTCCAATTCCGATATATCTTTTTTGAGATGGGATGACCACATATGCACGCAGTATTCAAGATGTGGGCATACCATGGATTTATGTAGAGGCAATATGATATTTTCTGTCTTATTATCTATCTCTTTCTTAATGATTCCCAACACTCTGTTAGCTTTTTTGACTGCCGGTGCACATTGACTGGATGTTTTCAGAGAACTATCCACAATAACTCCAAGATCTCTTTCTTGAGAGTTAATTTAGTCCCCATCATTTTATACGTATAGTTGGGATTATGTTTTCCAATGTGCATTACTTTGCATTTATCCACATTAAATTTTACCTGTCATTTTGTTACCCAGCCAGCCAGTTTTGTGAGTTCCCTTTGTAACTCTTCGCAGTCTGCTTTGACTTAATAATCGTGAGTAGTTTTGTATCATCTGCAAATTTTGCCACCTCACTGTTTACCCCTTTTTCCAGATCATTTATGAATATGTTGAACAGTACTGGTCCAAGTACAGATCCCTGGGGGACACCACTATATACCTCTCTCCATTTTGAAAACTGACCATTTATTCCTACCCTTTGTTTCCTATCTTTTAACCGGTTACTGATCCATGTGAGGACCTTCCCTCTCATCCCATGACACCTTACTTTGCTTAAGAGCCTTTGGTGGGAGACGTTGTTAAAGGCTTTCTGGAAATTTAAGTACACTATATCCACTCGATCACCCTTGTTCACATGCTTGTTGACCCCCTCAAACCACTGCCAGCTACCAGAAAAGCATGCTGGGAAAATGTTATATAAAAGGGTGAACCTGTGATGAGAAGTTTAGTGATGATGAGGCAATCACAAAGGAAGCAGCATCTGGGAAAAAGCCTAATTCCCAACTTTATGTGGCTAGATATTTGGATACAAGACATAAGGTTTTCCAAGCTGGGTCTGGTGTATTTGAAATAGAACTATTTTGTTTTCCTTTGACATTTTCTACCTATAATAAAAACTGAGGTGCTTATTGGACAAGAGCTGCTTCCTGTGCTTATAATTTACTACTTTATATACAAGTGTATATGGCAAAGCTACAAAAGATTTCCAGGTCAGAGCCCGAGGCCAAAATATGCAAGCTAGGGTGCTTAAATTAGGCAGTTAAAATCATATTTAGGCACATAAATAAAAGTAGCCTGGTTTTCAGAGGTACCAAACACTCACAATCCCACTGAACTAAAAGGGAGTTGAGGAGGCTCAGCACATCTGAAAATCAGGCCTCTTTTATTTAGATATTTTATTATGGATTTTAGCCATTTAACTTTAGGCACCCAAGCTTGTACATTCCTATCATATCATTTCTATCCAAGCTGCCACTCATACCAAGTATGCCTCTCTTCACATATTTTTTTTCTAATATTGTCTGAGGAGAGAAGCAGGCCTTCAAATGGAGAGCATATTCTCAAGTAGGTGCTTCAGTCATGAATCTCTCATTAATATTGGGAGAGAGGCAGCAATTAACTAGCATGTGTCACATACAGACAGACACATTACTGAAAAGAGGTACCCCAATATTTATAGCCCTTCTGCAAATCTCACCACTTTACATGACTCACCGCACTTGTCCAGCAATCACATAGCGCATCCATCACTTTTTTTCTTTTAATCCTTTTTTTTAAAATTGCATTTATTGGTTGTTCAGCATCGCTACAATAGGTGTGTATCCAATACACATGAGGAAGTCCATATGCATACTAAAGGTAATAAGCCAGGAACTAAGAATGTCAAGCTTTTCTGTTTAGCATACCACTGCTCTGCCAGAAGTTAATATTTTGAGGCACACCCAGTCGACTTAAGTATAAACATGCACCTGCTTAAACATTCTGAAAGAGCAAGTAAAAATGAATAACTGCATAAATTACAGATGCATGAGTGCATTTAAGGACGAGTGATTGATAGAATTAATGTGCACGTAGGAGAATGAGACAATATCAATGTGTGAGTAAGTGTGGGGGTGGGAGCGGTAACAGAAGGGTGACAGATCTAGACCCAGGGATATAATATTACATACTGCTGCCCCACTACACCACCAGGGCAGAGTATAAAGGCCAAATTAGGGGTATCAGCAAAGGGCCCACTGGCTCATTGGGACTGCATACATCATGAGTAAAATTACTCACATATGTAAATATATGCAGGATTGGTCCCTAAAACATCAAATTTTAAAACAGGCACTATGACATAAAAGGAGACTTTGATTAGTGGCCAAGTGAGAGGCCCCAAAAATATCTTTATAAATAAACCACATGAAATATGTTCAGGTCTGGGGGCATTTGATTATTTTTACCAACATTCCATGGGAATAGTTTACAAAGGGATGTAGTTAGATTCTCGATCCCTTGGAGTGTTTATATCAAAATTGGATGTTTTATTAAAAGATACATTCTAGTTCAACCACAAGAATTACTGACTGAGGTAGTATGGCTTGTGTTATGCAGATCAGACTAGATGATCATAGATTCCAAGGGCAGAAGGGACCATTCTGTTGTGATCATTTAGTCTGACCATAGGGTTGCCAACTTTCTAATTGCAGAAAATTGAACACCCTTGTCCCGCCCCTTGCCCCTTCCACACTCACTCCATTACCGCTCCCTCCATCACTTGCTCTCCCCCACCCTCGCTCACTTGCTCATTTTCACTGGGCTGGGGCAGGGAGTTGGGGTGCGGGAGGGGATGAGGGCTCCAGCTCGGGGTGCGGGCTCTGGGATGAAGGGTGTGGGCTGCACGAGGGGCCTCTGGGCTGGGGGGTGGGGCTGAGAGGTTGGGATTGTGGGAGGGGGCTGGGGTGTGGGAGAGGCGAGGGCTCTGGCTGGGGATGCAGTCTCTGGGGTGGGGCCGGGCATGAGGTGGAGGAGGGGGCTCCAGGCATGGGGGTGGAGCTGAGGGGTTCAGAATGTGGGAGGGGGCTCTGGGCTGGGGTAGGGGGTTGGGGACAGGAGGGGGTACAGGCTCTGGGCTGGGGGTGCAGGCTCTGGGATGAGGCCAGAAATGAGGGGTTCAGAGTCTGGAAGGGAGCTCTGGGCTGGGGCAAGGGGATGGGGTGCAGGAGGGTGCTCTGGGGTGAGGAGGAGGGGTTTGGAGTGTGGGAGGGGGCTCAAGGCTGGGGCAGGGGGTTAGGGTGCAGGGGAGTATGGGGTCCTGGTGGCACTGACCTCAGGCAGCTCCTGGGAAGTGGCAGCATGTCCCTCCGGCTCCTAGGCTGAGAGGCAGCCAGGGGGCTTCATGCGCTGCCCCCACCCACAGGTGCCACTCTGGCAACTCCCATTGGCCGCAGTTCCTGGCCAAGGGGAGCTGTGGAGCTGATGCTCGGGGTGGCGCCTGAGGGTGGGGGCTGCTCTCGGAGAACCCTTGCCGTCCCTCCACCTAGGAGCTGGAGGGACATGGTGCCACTTCCCAGGAGCCACATGGAGCTGGGCACGGAGCCTGCCTGCCCCGCTGTGGCCAACCGGACCTTTAGCAGCCTGGTCAGCCACCAGGGTCCCTTTTCGACCTGGCATTCTGGTCGAAAACTGGACTCCTGGCAAACTTATCTGACCCCCTGTTTAACACAGGCCACAGAACTGCCCCAAAATAATTCCTAGAGCAGATCTTTTAGAAAAACATCCAATCTAGATTTAAAATTGTCAGTGATGAAGAACCCACCACAACCCTGGGTAAATTGTTCCAGTGATTAATTACTCTCATTGTTAAAAATTTACGCCTTCTTTCCTGTCTGAATTTGTCTTGCTTCAGCTTCTAGTCATGATGGTCCCTTCTGGCTTTAAGATCTATGAATATTTGCTGTGGTATGTTATGATTTTCTCAAAAACTGTTATCATGCTCAGTTCACAGTATTGAGTAATGATACTCATATCACTAATTTTCTAACCATGAAATCAGTGATAATTTATAAACTGAAGACAATTTAGAGACACATGAAATAAATAAAAGAATAAAACGGCAATCTGAATTTGTACTACCTGTGACAGACCCAGGCCAGTGGGGTACAGGAGTCTGGTAGAGGGCAAATATACTGGTCACTGGATGAGTAGTTTTCTGTTCCCTGAGTGACCAGAGCAGGGGCTGCACTAGAGTAATCAGGAACCTGCTAGAACCAGTTAAGGCAGGCAGGCTAATTAGGACACCTGGAGCCAATTAAGAAGAAGCTGCTAGAATCAATTAAGGCAGGCTAATCAGGGCACCTGGGTTTTAAAAAGGAGCTCACTTCAGTTTGTGGTGGGAGTGTGAGGAGCTGGGAGCAAGAGGTGCAAGGAGCTGAGAGTGAGAGGGTGTGGGTGTGCTGCTGGAGAACTGAGGAGCACAAGCGTTATCAGACACCAGGAGGAAGGTCCTGTGGTGAGAATAAGGAAGGTGTTTGGAGGAGGCCATGGGGAAGTAGCCCAGGGAGTTGTAGCTGTCACGCAGCTGTTACAGGAGGCACTATAGACAGCTGCAGTCCACAGGGCCCTGGGCTGGAACCCGGAGTAGAGGGTGGGGCCGGGTTCCCCCCAAACCTCCCAATTGACCTGGACTGTGGGTTCTTCCAGAGGGGAAGGTCTCTGGGCTGTTCCCCAACCCACATGGTGAATCTCTGAGGCAAGAAAATCCGCCAATAAGCGCAGGACCCACCAACATAGAGGAGGAACTTTGTCACACACCATAGTGCCTAGAGGTTAGCTGAGATTGAGGCCCTGTTGTGCTCAACGTTGTACAAACATAGGCCTTGATCCTGCAAAGGCTTATGCACCTGCTTCATTTTACACACTGTGTGAGTAGTCCATTGACTTTGGTGGAACTAGTCGCAGTAAGTAAAATTAAGCAGGTTCATGAGTCTGCAGGACCATAGAGAAAGAGACACTCCCAAGAGCTTACAGTTTCAACAGACAAGACAGACACCGTGATGGGGATGAGAAATAGCTCATAAGAAGAGTGAATAGTGTGCAAACATCATTTCAGTTACATGGATTTTTTAAAAATTTGTTTTATACCTAAACAGTTCTAAATCTAAATTGTGAAAATTGAACAAACCTGAACAGTTATAAAGCACTGTCAGTCTGTCTAACTAGATACTTATAAATCTATAGCCTGCATCACCACAGTATCAGAGTGGCTCACAAGTCTAAATGGCTGACAATTATTCAGAATTATACAGTAACTGTAATTAGTCTCTGGTTTATGAGCTTTACATAATCATACCTTACATACCCTTTTACGGAATAGGAAATTAGAAAGATGGAGCATGGCTTCATAGTTTCCAATTTCTCAAAACAACAAAGATGGCATGGGTTGATGAGGACAAGCAGAAGTCTGATAATGACAGAGGGATGAAAGCATCAGGCCCCTACTATTTACTTTTAATTTTAATATTAGGAGCTAACACTGCCCCTCCCCTCCAAAAAAATTACCAGTCATTTACTTGAGACCAGTACAGTATTAAATTGCCTCCATCCCATAGAACCAATATTCATTGCAGACTCCCTTCAGACTAATCCCTAGGATTTGGCCAATCGTGAAGTGTCTACACCCTCCCCCTGTAAGGGGAAATGTGGGTACACGTGAGTGGGTACATACCTCAGTCTGTGAAGATTTACAGTTTCCCCTTCTCCCTCCTGGCTAATAGGATCCACCAGTTAACTCCTAGGTCTCTCTCTTTTGTTTACCTCTGGGAGCTGGTCCCTTTGAGACTCACCTGCTCTGAACACTGGCTGCACATTGCCACAAAATTACAAACTCCACCTATTAAATGCTCAGCTTTTAAATCTGTCCTTTCTCCTTGTTAACCTAAAACCAGCCCTCCAATATGCAGCAAGGAAGGTATAAAAACCTGCCAGACACCTTGTCAATCTTGCCCAGAGAGAAAAATTCCTTCCTGATACCAAATGCTGCAGATCGGTCAGACCCACCGCATCTTGGAAATGCAGGGCAAACTATACCTCCCTTACAGGGCAAGAAAGGCGGAACATCAACCATAGCAGAATGGTTACTGCAGGCCCTGAGAACTTCAGATACAGCAAGGGGAACACCATGAGATATAGTTAACTTTCCCCATCTCCCACAGCTTGGTTGATAGCAGTGGATGGAAGGAAAACCTCTACCCTTCCATAACCCTCTTCCCTCCTCACACAGGCATATGTCCACATGCATGCTGCGTTAGGAAAGGGTAGGCTCAGGAGTAGCCAAGCATAACTCTTCCTTCCCATTCTTTTTCAGGACCTCAGCAGTTGCCTCTCCACTGCCAGTCTGATCACACATTCCTACACACACACACTAAAACATGGGGACATTTCATTGTACTGGCATATTTTTATTAAGTTTTCACATGCTTTCCATATGCAAAATTATGTCCGAAAATTTTACCTAACTTGTCATTATTTTTCTTTTTTAATATCCCATGTATATGAGAAGCTACCTTTTCCTTTTTTAATTTTTCTGATATTTGTACATAACCTAGACTGTGGAGCATAAGGCAGATGCTATTACGTTAGTGTGAGAGCGAGATTAATAGATTTCCAGTGCAAAATCATTTTAATTAAAAAAAATTAAACTGAGAATTAGTGGGGGCATTCTACAGAGTGCTGCTCAAATGTCACTTTACATGTTTAAGAAAGCTTCACCATGGAGAAATGGGTTTGTGAGCATGTGCAGAACACTATATACCAGTAAAAGGGGAATTCCACATAACTAAAGGCCCAATCCATCTCCCATTGAATTGCTCAATGGAAATTGGATTGGATTTATTAACTTTCTTTGCTCAATGCTCATAGTTTTTGGCTTGTGTATTGTAGAGAGATTTATATTGATTGGGGAAATAATATTTTGTCATGTCTCTAGGTATTGACAGAGTAAAATTATGCAATGTCTCAGGAGTTCTTCAAATACATATAAAATTCATTAACATGTTAACTCTAAACAAGACTCAGCAGTAGCATATATGACCAATAGAAAATACTCAATCCAGCAAGCACATAATATTTTCCTCCACGCTTAATACCAACTAGAATGCCTCTCCGGTATCACAGTGATTATCGCCAAAGGGCCAAGTCCTCAGTTCCTCACTTAGAGCTTAACTTCAATTTTACAGTGTGCACTGGGTTAGGTGTATTACCCCAAGAGCTGATCAGAAAACAAATTGAGACTCAAATCACAATTCCTCCCCTGCTTCCCCTTTGCTCTAGGAATGAATAAATTAATTCACCCCTTTTGGTGGAACAATTTACCCGGCACTGTGCTCCCAGCCAGATACTCTAACTTGCAAGTAGGGGAGGCAGATCCAGTACTCCTCTCATCCCCCAACCCTCTCTGCCCCTTTCTTTCCCACTTGCTCATAGTGGGGAGTATGAGTGAGTAGGCTCTGCTTTCCCCACAAAACACAGAGCCACAGTCTGAGCCTGGGAGCGGGGGAAGACTTACCCCCACTAAAGACAGTAAAGGCTGTAATAATCTATTTTTTTCACTTATGCTATATACAGGAGAACGCCCATTGAAAATCAGGGGTTGACTTAAAATGAAGTGAGAACCTGAGGATTTTTCCCACCTCAGTAGAAATATGCATCAGAAAGAGAAAGAAAGATCACTGAAACTGTGATTTACTGGTTCACTTATAACTCTAGAGACTTTATAACTTTTCATTGGCTGAAACCTCTCTGCTGAATAAGATCAATGATTACTTTATTGATTGGATTTCACACTGGGCTCTCAACTTAGCTACTATAACTAGAGTCGGAAGCTTTGGGATCATTTGTTGTCACCATGTGAGTGATTGCAAAAGCACCAATCAAACTGTACCAAAAGCTTTTGTATCAAGGACTCTACATCTCTCTCAAAGTCCTTAGTCTCTCACTGCCTTAATATGCAGTAATTTATAGAAACACATTCTTGTTCTTTTGTAACTGAAAGATTACTCACCATGAGTCAAAAGGAAGATAAAATGGGATAAAGAGATAAAAAACGGTTAACCTCTGGAGAGCCACTTCACTGCATACCTGCTTGGTCTATTTGCCTCCCTAGTTGCACCTGGGCCATCCACCTTCAACAGTTTTGACTAACCTTTTTCAGCTGAACTGAAGTCTATGGAAGAGGCAGTAAACCTTTGTTAGTCTAGGTCTACTTGCTCAGTTGCCAGTGTAACCCTCCCTCCATCTTTCCTCCCAGACCTAGCCTTTAATCATGAAGGCTTTTGTAGATACGAGAGTATGAGTATGAGCTCACATCGATTTCCTCTACCTAAGATAAACAGACCAACTACTGTTTCTAAGAAAACTTCTATAGTTATTCTGCCACCCGAGGTCAGGCCATGTACCTGAGCTCAATTTCTGAGAGTGCTAACGTCAATCATCCTCAGGAGAGCTATGAATAGCTGCTGAAGAGAGAGTGTTAGCCAGATCCTTTCTCTTCCCATCCTCTAAGGAGGTTGCAGATCTCTCTCCAACCTGGTAGAGGACGAGGAAGCTAATTTTGCCAAATAGGGAAGAATTGCCAGATTCTCCTGGATGTTTTTTCTGCCCTGTTTTGCAGGAATATTGCCAAATTACTTAAAATAAGCTTTGTACTTTATCATTACCAAATGCACAAGTTAGGCCAGGATAAATTTAACCAATCAAAATGCAGGATAATTTACAGTGTAAAACCTTCCCTATTGCTTGTTGTTGCAATATGTGGGCCAAAGTCTCTCTTCCCATATATACACTCTCTTTTCCATTGGGCCCAAAAAGTAGGAGGACAACGTGGTTCTGTTCTACAGGGGAGTACACGATGGAGTGGTCATGCAGAATGACTCCCCACACTTGCCTGCTCTGGAGCAGTGCCCCAGGGTGGCATGCTCCACATCAGCTCACATGTGGACAGGGAACAGGGAAGAGAAATGGTGGAGATACGGCCTGTGTCCACACAGGTCCAGTGACACAGTGCCCAATGCAATGGTAAGGAAAGCAAGTGCAGACACTCTTGTCACCCAGGGCCTGTAATATCATGCACAAAGTATATGTACTGATGCTTTCCAGGCTTCTATTGGGCAGAGTAGAGTATTCTTTCAAACCAAATCCCCACTTAACACCCCTGTGCAAAGCTTATTTATTTAGGCTTTGCACAAGGGAATAGTATAGGATGACCAGATGTCCCAATTTTATAGGGACAGTCCTGATATTTGGGGCTTTTTCTTATATAGGTCCCTATTACCCCCAACCCCCGTCCCGATTTTTCACACTTGCTGTATGGTCACCCTAGAATAGTATGGGGGCATTTATTGGCATTCTTTGAAGTGCTGGAATTTGAAATGATGGCAATTCAAAGAAGACATACCAAGCGTGTGCCACAGTGCTATAGTTTGCAGTGTTATTGTAGCTGTGTTGGTCCCAGGATGAGAGACGAGGTGGGTGAGGTAATATCTTTTATTGGACCAAGTTCTGTTGGTGAAAGAGACAAGCTTTTCGAGCTTCACAGAGCTCTTTCTCAGGTCTGTAGATGAGTTTGGCGTCAGACACCTGGTGTGTGTGATTCAGAAGAGAATCAATTAAGTCAGGTCTTGATTTTTGTCCCATCTCCTCTGTTGTCTGCAGCAATACCTGCATGTGCCTCACATTACAGTCATGAGAGCTTTACCATATTTTTAACATATAATTTCACTTCCTCACCACCCATAAATCTCATTTCTAATGCCCTGTTTTCTTTTAATGCTGAGGTAGTTCAAATTGATGTAAATATTGAGGAATTATACCATTAATTATGATAATACTGTGAGTGGGTAGATAGGTAGATAGATAGAGCCAATACTTGGGGAAAAAATCTACATTAAAAGAATGTTAAGGTTGCAAAGTGAAGCATGCAAAGTCAGGAAATGCTGAAAGATATGATGAAGTTGGAGAGGGCTTCCCAGAATGATGGAAAGGAGTTTTTTATAATGCTGGCTGGTGAAGTTCCTGTTTGAATTGATGACTTTCATTTCTGGGATTTTATTGTATTATGAATTATGTGCTCGGGTGCCTAGAACCTTGTATAAGCACCTTTATTTTCTTAATTATTATTTAAATCCATATAACTAAATACACCACAAATACATCCAGACAAGCAATTCAGAGTATCTGTGTCTCAACTTTTCCGTCTGTGAAATGTATCGAATAATACAGTTGGGCACCATTTGTAGATCCCAAAATTGGCAACGGTGGGTACAAATGAGCATCCCCATTTATGTGTGGGGAAAATCAGTGACTTGGCCGAGGTTACATGCTGGGAAGGGGAACCCCCATGTCTGCATTTGGAGCCAATTCCTTTCTCTCCACAAGAGACACATTTTGTGGAACTAATCCAGCCTGGATTTGCAGGCAGAGGGGTAGAAGACATAGTGCCAATAAAAGCTTTTAAAACATTTCTAAAATAGCTTGTCTGTCATGGTATGAGACATACGTAGAATACATGACTGTGGCTTGGGCCACTCGGATACTATCGAGGTGATGGGTGGCTGTATGAGTGTGAGAAATCCCTGTGGTGTGTAAAGATTTTATCAGCACCTGTTTGGGATGACTGCAACTCCCCCTCATGGTTTTGACTCTCATAGGTAATGCAGCCTTCCCCACTGAGTCCTTTCTACCACACCATGTATCGTACCTGATACTTTATAGAAAACATTTCCAGCAACAGTAGTCATCCCATTATCAAATGTGTTCATTGTGCTGAGAGACACGGTGGGTGAGGTAATATCTTTTACTGGACGAATGTCTGTCGGTGAATGAGACAAGCTTTCGAGCTACACCCAGTTCTTCTTCAGTCAGTATTTCCCAGGATAGGTACCTTCCCTTAGAGACAGGCTCTGCACGGCCATCACATGGGTGCAGAGTAGGGAGGAGAATACAAGGAGTGTGGCCCTCCTTCCATGCACACATCATATGTACCGAGTGAGGTGAAACAGCAGCACATGAGCCTGAACCAAAGCTCATTGAAGATTCCCATCAACTTCAGTGGGCTTTGGATCAGGGCTTGTGTGGTCAAGGGAATGCATGGACTGCTCCCTCTCTCATCCCCTGCAGATGTATTGGCCCCTAAAATGGTCGGGGAGAAGTCAGAGCCATGTTCTTGTTCCCCTCTCTACTGGTTCAGGGAGCTGGCTGACCATGCAGAGGAAGGGCAAACTATACTCTGTAAAGGGGTAGAACAGCCTGCACTAGATCCCCTGAGCACCAGCTCCTAGTTCTTCCTCTGGGCTGGTGAAACTCTGCAGCACCCCTTAATATAGACTGTGCCTCAGAGGCATGATCTACCCCTTAGCCTGCTAATCCCTGCTCCTGACACATGAGTTGCACAAAGGAAAAATGACAACGCAATTTAATAGTGATTTGAAAGCTCCTTGTGGCGCATGCCCCTGGTGGGAGCTTAGCATTGCTTCCCTCTTTAACAATCCCATTTCCAACTCTTGGATAAGCAGCAGGAACTCCTTTTCTTCTACTGAAGCAGGTACCTGTCAAAGTGGGGGAGGGCTACGATGTGTGTTGTGACACTATCCTACTGTTTGTATGATCTATAGTTCCCAAGTTTAGCATTGCTGGAAGCATTATGCCAGTTTTGAATGCAATCATGTGCTTTTCTCTCTCTGTGTGGTTACCTTAATAGCCATATGTTTTGATAGATCTGCAAGTAAAACTCTAGCTTAGGGTCTCCATGGGCCCAATTCTGCCCTCACATACATGGGTGCAGCTCCAATTGGGCAGAACAGATACAGAAGTGGCCACTGCTGCTTTGGTAGTTTAAGTAACATGTTTTTAGTAAACAGATAGCGCCCATCATCTCACTGGGTGAAATTTCTGGGGCCTGAGTTATGAGAAAGTCTGCCTAAATGATCAAAATTGTCCCTTCTGACCTTAAAAATCTATGAATGGAAACACAATGATATTTTATGGATTATATTCCCTCTTAAAAAGAGTCTCTTGTTTTTCTTTGCTTTGCTTTGAAAAGATTGGGGGGATCAATAATAATTAAATCTGGGTTTGCACTTAATGGCTTTATAGCAAAAATTCTACAGAAGGCACAAGGTATAATAATAAATAATGCATATTAAGTATCTTTATTACTTCATAACACACATTCAAAAACCAGAAATATAAATGTTTATGAGCAAGGCATAAATTTAATATAACAGCTCTGCCTCTGTGTAAAAACACTAGGAGATAAAAGTTTATGACCAGTGTCTGTTCTCTTATCATTGTGGTATTAGCGAGGGCACCGTGTTAAAAGAACATGCCCATATCTCCCCTCACAGGAAACAGGCCATATGAAAAATCCATCTAGATTCTCATCTTGGTTTTAGAATTTTATGTCATAAAATAAAACAATCAACAGAGAATGTGAACTAACATCCCCAGAAGTAAAATGTGTAAGAACATAAGGCTGTGTGAGCTCATTAAAAGTGAAGTTAGGGCTTTATGTCACACTACAACAATAACCTGATTTATCTACACTGCAATGGAATTTTTTCTAAACTAATCATTTTCATGACTTTTGGGGGTCTCACTCTCATATATTGTATAAGGAGTGACAGGATTTGAGAAGAGCCTGGATAAGAAAGAAAAAGGACAGGGGTGAGAATTGAAAATAATTCCAAGTTCACAAACTTGAGTGACTGTGAAGCTGTCAGGGGAGATGAAGAAAGTAGGGAGGGGAGATATTTTAGGTGGAAATTAAGTTAGGACTGGCGTTAGTGTATAGAATCTTAGAATCATAGAACTAGAGGGCTGGAAGGGACCTCTAGAGGGCTGGAAGGGACCTCCAGAGGGCAAGTCCAGCCCTCTGAGCTGAAGCAGGACATAGTAAACCTAGAGCATCCCTGACAGGTGTTTGTCCAACCTGTTCTTAAAACTTCCAATGATGAGGATTCCACAACTTCCCTTGGAAGCCCATTCCAGAGCTTAACTACCCTTATAGTTAAAACGTTTTTCCTAATATCCCAACTAAATCTCCCTTGCTGCAGATTAAGCTCATTACTTCTTGTCTTACCTTCAGTGGACATGGAGAACAATTGATCATCGTCCACTTTATAACAGCCCTTCACATATTTGATAACTGTTATCAGATCCCCACTCAGTCTTCTTTTCTCAAGAATAAATTTACCCAGTTTTTTTTTTTACCTTTCCTAGGTCAGGTTTTTGAAATCTTTTAACATTTTTGTTGCTCTTTTCTGTACTATCTCCAATTTGTCCACATCTTTCCTAAAATATGGTACCCAGAATTGGACACAGTACTCCAGCTGAGGCTTCACCACTGCTGAGTAGAGTGGGCCAAGTGCCTTCTGCATCTTATGTACAACACTCCTGTTAATACATCCCAGAATCGTATTAGCCTTTTTGGCAACTGCATCATACTGTTGACTCATATTCAATTTGTGGTCCACTATAATCTTCAGATCCTTTACAGCAGTACTACCACTTCACCAGTTATTCCCCATTTTTAGTTGTGCATTTGATTTTTCCTTCCTAAGAGAAGCACTTTGCACTTATCTTTATTGAATTTCATCTTGCTGATTTCAGACCAATTCTCCAATTCGTCAAGGTCTTTTTGAATTCTAATCCTTTCCTCCAAAGTGCTTGTAACCCCTCACAACTTGGAGTCATCTACATATTTTATAAGCGCACTTTCCACTCTATTATCCAAGTCATTAATGAAAATGTTGAATAGTACTGGACCCAAGACTGACTCCTGCAGGACCCCAGTAAATACACCCTCCCAGTTTGACAGTGAACCATTGATTACTACGATTTGAGTACGGTCTTTCAACCAATTATGCAACCACCGTATAGTACTTTCATCTAGACCACCTTTCCCTAGTTTGCTTATGAGAATGTCATGTGGGACTGTCTGAAAAGCCTTACTAAAATCAAGTTATATCATGTCTATTGCTTCCCCTCTATCCAATAGGCCAGTAACCCTGTCAAAGAAGAAAATTAGGTTGGTTTGGCATGATTTTTTTCTTGACAAATCTATGCTGGCTATTCCTTATAACCCCATTATCCTGTAGGTGCTTCCAAACTGATTGTTTAATAATTTGTTCCAATATCTGTCCACATATTGAAGTTAGGCTGATTGCTCTATAATTCCCTGGGTCCTCTTTGTTCCCCTTTTAAAGATAGGTATTATGTTTGCCCTTCTCCAGTCCTCTGGGATCTCACCCAGCCTCCACGAGTTCTTGTAGATAATTGCTAATGATTTTGAGATTGCTTCAGCTAGTTCCTCAAGTACCTTAGGATGAATTTCCTCTGGCCCTGCCAACCTGAATACATCTATCTTATCTAAATATTCTTTAACCTTTTGTGTCCCTATTATGTCTTCTGTTCCTTCCCCCTTGTTGTTAATACTACACCTCTACCCCGATATAACGCGACTCGATATAACATGAATTTGGATATAACGCGGTAAAGCAGTGCTCCGGAAGGGGCGGGGCTGCACACTCCGGTAAGATTTTTTGGCTCCCTAGGACAGCGTTATATCGGGATAGAGGTGTACTTGTGTTGAGTATGTGGTCACCACTGACCTTTTTTGTGAAGACTAAAGCAAAATAGCCATTAAACACTGTAGCCTTCTTGATATTATCAGTTATTAGCCCTCCTTCCCCACTAAGTAGAGGACCTACATTTTCCTTCATCTTTTTCTTGCTCGTAATGTATTTAAATAACCTCTTTTATTGCTTTTATGTCCCTTGCTAGGTGTAATTCATTTTGTGCCTTTGCTTTTCACTTGTCTCACTGCACTGCAGAGTCCTTCTGGGATTCCTCACTGTGACGGGGGTGCACGCCCCGCACTGGGACTGCGGGGGTTAACCCCTCACTGTGGGCTGAGGAAGCCATACCCCCATGGCCCTACTGGGCATGCTCGAAGTGCAACACCAGTACAAGAGGGAGTAGCCTGGCTCAGTCTGGGCTGACCGCCATAGGGGAAGGAGATTTGCTGCTGGCTGCTGCTGAAGGGCTGAGCGAACTTCACGACATGGAGGCCAGCCAGCTCACAGCAACCTTCAACCCCCAGGCTCTGGATGCTACTGAGGGAGAAGGAACCGGGGGGATCTAGGAAGCCACAAGATGCGGAGAAGTGGGTAGGAAGTAGTCCAGGGAGTCCTTGCTGGGAGTTGGTTGGACAACTGGAAGCTAGCTCGGCGTTTTTCAGCCGTATCCCCACCGAGCTGGTGGCCGCCCACCCCGCCACCAACAGGGCCCTGGGTTGGGACCCAGTGGAGAGGGAGGGCCCGGGTCCCCCTATCCTGGCCACCGCCCGCCCTGGGGTGGCAACCCATCCTGACAGTGACTGTCTCTGGCCACTGGACCATGCAGCCCTGTCTGGGGGTGCACAGGCGCGACTGCAGGCCTATAAAGACCTGTACCCCTCCCCGGGAGGGGATGGGGTATGTCTGACCCGCGACACTCACCATTGTGGAGGAGTGGCAGATAATTAGGCAGATAATGCTTGGTAACTTCAGTGTTCACATGGGTGACATACCCTTTGAATTTTATCTAGACTTCATAGCCACCAGGGCAATCATGAGGCTATCCCAGGTAAGTATTGACTCCACTTATAGCTGACCACAACTAGGATATGTCTTCAGAAGATGTGTGGTTCAGTGAAGGGAAGAGGGGCAGTTACAGGAGTGTTTTATTTTATGGTTGTGTATTGAAGAATTATCAAGTAGTGACCAAGAAAAGAGATATGTGCTCCTTTTTAACAGATGTCCGTGTAAGTCAAAATACATAAATAAATATTAGAATAAACTGCTTTCCTTTTCCCAAAACCATATTATTGATTTGCTTTTGTTTGTTTCTAAAGGGAAGATTGTAGTTTTGCAGCTGGATTTTTCATTTGTAAAGGAATATTATTTAGCATCTTGAATTTGAAATAAAAAAATAACTTTTGGTTCCATCTTACCCGTTTTGTTTCTTCAGCAAACATTGCCTATAGCAGAATGCCACTTCTGCCTAACAAATGACTGACACAGATTAATCTGAACTTCACAAACTGTCTGACAAAATTGCCCCCAACTATTCTTGCTACGGAGTTGGCATCCAAACATCCAGACAAGTATTCTTCTATTGACATCTGCTCCTGTTTCAGCTCATGAATTATCCTCTTGGGTTATCCCATTTTCAGCTGCTTTTTCACTGATATCACCCAATCCAATTAACTTAATGTAATATTTCCTCCATCTTAACTGAACTCTCTGCTTCTCCTGTCTGATCCACACTTGCTCCAGAACCAGCATTTCTTGATAAGCCTGCCCCACCACCACTTGTGTCAGCACAGCCTTCAAGGAAAATTTTAACTATTTTTGAATACCAGAATTAGTGACTAGGAATGCTGAGATCATTTTGCTGCACACATTGGTGCCAGATCAAACCTATATTATGAATTAATAGATTTTATGACCAGAAGAGAACATTAGACCATGTAATCGACTTCCTGTATATTACAGGCCATAGAGTTTCAGCCACTTATTCCTATACTGAGCCCAATAACTTGACTAAAGCAGATCTTCCAGAAAAAAATCCAGTCTCTATTTGAAGACATTGGAAGACAGAAAATCCACCTCTTCCTTTGGTAGTTTGTTCCAATGGTTAATCACCCTCACTGTTAAAAATGTGTGCCTTCTTTCTCATTTGAATTTGTCTGACTTTAACTTCCAGCCATTGATTCTTGTTATGCCATCTTTCACTAAATTAAAGAACCCTTTACTACCTGGTATTTTCTCCCCGTGAAAGTACTTATACAACATAATCAAGTCACCTTTTGATCTTTTTGATAAGCTAAACAGATTTGAGCTCCTTAAGTCTCTCAATGTAAGGCATTTTTTTTCCAGCCCTCAAATCATTTTGTGGCTCTTCCCTACACAACATGTCTTCCCATCATCCTTTTAAAAATGTGAACACCTGAATTGGATGTAGTATTCCAGTATCAGTCTCACCTGTCCCTATCACTACTCCCCTGTTTATACATCCAATAATTGCACTAACCCTTTTTGCCACAGCATTGCACTGGGAGCTCATGTTGAGTTGCCTGTCTGCAATCACCCCTAAATCCTTTTCGGAGTCACTACTTTCTGGGATATTGTCTCTCATTCTGTAAGGTATGATCTTCATTCTTTGCTTCTAAATATTAGAGCTTGCATTTGAGCTTTGCTAAAACATTTTGTTTGAACGGACCCCGATTACCAAACAATAAAACTACTCCATGTGTCTCTACACCCAGGATTGGAAGCGAAGATCTGATCATCTTTACTTGATACCATCAGGAAGAGACACTGGCAAGGAAAGGATACCATATCTAGTGCTATTGCTACAACTCTGACTCCATGTGACCCAAAGTTTTTTCACAGTATCCACACATTGCTAAGAAAATGTGCTGCTTTTTCCAGGTCTGCAGCTAATGAGGAACATTGTTTTTCCACTCTTGCTTACCTGAATAACTGACTCAAGATTCTAAAAATGGATAAAAAATAGAATAGATCACTTTGGAAGACAGCTAGGCTTTCAACGATGGTTGCTTGTGTAAACGATTAGACATTATGCAGTTCATGGTTTTTCATAAAGATGCTGACAATGTCTTAGTGCTAATTTGCATAATGTTACTTAGCTGGTTACCATTTCCATCACTAGTACTCCCCCATCCCCATCGCAGCTTCCTAGATTATCTGCTACTTTGAAGAGGGCTCTGGAAAGTGGAGGAAAGAAAAGAGACGGACATGAGAAAAGCTCACCTCAGCAAAAGTGATAATTGGTAACTGAAATGCTGGGAGCAGATTAACTCACCTAAGGGGTAAATTTAGAGGCGGGGGGGGGGGGGAGAAAGGACCATGGCCACACACTTAGAGAACACCTATAGAAAAGGAGAGGGAAAACAAGGATCCACTGAAGGCAATATTGAAGGAATGATCATTGAGCTAGAATAATCAGGAGAAGGCAGAGTCCCCGAAGCCCAGGCAGAAGGGGATTTGAGGGAGAAGGAGCACAGGTGTAGTTTGAGGGGACAGGGGGTGTTCCCCCCCCAACCTGCAAGCCCTGGGCAGGTGTGGAATTTGCCCCACCATGTGCAGCCCCGGTGGCTGACTGGGGCTGCCCCCCTCCCAAATATAGAAGTCAAACTATGCCTATGAGAAGAAGGCCATCCGTAGTATCAGCGACAGAACAAGGAGCCGAGAGTAGAGGTCATAAACTTGGTGAGGAGAAAGCTGACAGTTACTTTGGTGAAGACCGTTTCAGTAGAGTGGAGCAGGGCAAATGTAAACTTAATTAGTGGAGTCCAGATGGGAGCTGGGTGAGAGGAAGATGAGCCAACAGCAGTTGATGGCACACTCAAGAAGCATGATATTTAATACAAGAGGATAAAGGGGCAGTGAAAAGAGTGCAAGTGTTCAGCTGTTTATTTGGAGAACAAAGTCTGCATCACCTCTGCCTTTGAGACAAGCTGTGAGCAACTAGCAGAGAAAGCTGTTATAGAATGCCAAGTATAATGTGCTATGATAACCTAACAGTGACAGTGGCAAATGCGAGAATCAATGTTTGGACAATTTATGTTTTTTCTAAAACTGGATACAATATGGTGGGAAGCGGTAAAAAGCTGCCTTTACCACAAATACAATATGCTGATAGAAAGAATATTTTATACGTGGATGTCAGCAGTCTTAATCTGAGAGCCCAACCACCAAGTACCATCTGAGAAATACAGAAATGCTCAAAAGTATGTCAAAAGGGGATGGGAGCCAATCAACAAGACTTCCATCTTTTGGTGGTTTATCAAAGAAATTTACAAACAAATCAAGATATAATATGACAGCTATAGAAATGATTGTGCAAAATGGTCAGTAATTCTTACAGACCAGGAAAAATGTATGTCACACCCATCTCAGAATGGTCATTTTGTTTTTGCTGCTGAACAGTTCAATCCCTACACCTAGATCAATACCTCTCCATCATAGCTGGTTCTAATTGACAGGGCTGGTCTCAGTTACAGCAAATGCAAAGGTCAATCATGAGCACAGATTCCAGCCCACTCCATCCTTAGAGACAGTCCCTCCAGCTCAGGGATGTATTCCACTCATGGTGGGGAAAGCTTGCAGTCCCACTGCCAATGCTATACTTATTCAGTAGATAAATTAAGGACCTTTTGTTCTCCAAGGCTGCCTAACTAATACTGTTCATTAACACTAAATTCACTTTTCAAAATGTAGGGCAATCTACAGGGACAATATATTTGGAAGAAAAGAAAACATGTTTGAATATAGGGACTGGTGTCTGTCTAAATAAGTACTTCTTTGTCTAAAACAAATAAAAAGCAAAACCACCCTATATAATTGCTTCAGTTTTATCTGTCTAACTTAGGGTGTTATACTGCCATCCATCACTATAGTATGTGAGCATCTTCCATGTAAAACTAATAGTAATAGTGAAATCCCTAGTAGAGTCTCTGATATTCTCCCCTTTTGGTGGTAAAAAATCTGCATGAAGTCAGTTTTGTTTTGTTTTGTTTTCAGTTTTGTTGATTTTTTTTAATGTTTATTTGTTTCAGAATCTTTTCTTGTTGATTTTTGGGTTGATTGGGGTCTTTGGATTGAAGGGGTGTCAGTCTTATGGTGCAAAGGCCTTTTGAAGAGAAAGGTTTTGCAGCACTTCCTAAAGACAGTCAGATTCTGGATGCACCTAATCTCTGAAAGTTTGTTCTATAGCCAGATCACCTTGACTGCAAAATCTTTGTCCAGTCCAACGTAACAGTATCAGCAGCCACTGGGGTCACTGTATATTGATTCCTGTCACGTAGCAGTGGTAATAAATGTTTGTAACCCTGATCCATGTCAGGTGCCAGCGACCGGGAAATAGAATTCAGTTTCTTACTAGCACTCCTGTGCGTCACACCTTTATTACCAACACCAATGTGTTCCACTGCAATAAATGCCAGCAGAAAAAAAAATCAATGAATATTTTATAATATTTATAATACTTATAATACTTGTTGCCAATCAGTCCATTGGAAGAGTTCCACTCCTATATTGGATATTGCTCTTGAAGAGTAAATCCTGCTATTATTTCAAACTCCCTACTTTGTAAAATAAGTAAATCACACCAATTTCTATATGTATGTGTACATAATTTTAAAATGTAATAAATGTTTACAATGTTTGTGAAACAACTCCTTCAAAATCATGATGACCTATTCTATATTTTCTATCTATAAGGGGTATGCAGGAAGAGCTAAAGGCCCAGTCCTGCTCCTAGTGAAATCAATGGAAGTCTTGTCATCAACCTTAATGAGATAGGATCAAGCCATAAACCAGTAGGTCACACAGCACTCAGAAGGAGCACTGACCCCACTACATCAGCTCCAGGTCAGAATGTGAAGCTGTTATGATATTGATAAATTATGCATATGAAAGTTACAGTACTGCACTGGTACACAGTGATAGCGGAGTTTCTGACACTGTACCTCGGGGGAGTGCTCTGTAAGCCCCATATTCCTCATTTATATATAATTGTGATATTGCATATAAAGCATGCCATGTGAGGTATTAGGGGAAAGGTTACTATCTGCTGAAACCCATTGTTCCATATAAATATGTGTCTCATTAATGCATATAAAATTATAAGAATTGTGGTGTATGGTTTTCACTAAAATATGCTGTGGGTTTGGGAAGTGCCTAGATACTAGCTCTTCAGAGACTATGACAAGTGAAGAGGTAACCAACGCCCAGGTGGGTGCTGAACAGACATCATCAGCCATTGTCCAGCATAGGAGTTACAATCAGGGTGAAAGTGGGCCTGTACGGGCTGGTATGGTGTACCAGTAAGAAGCCAGTACCAGCCCATACACAGCCCATGTTAAAGCGCTGCCGCGGCAGTGCTTTAACGTTGCTGCCCCTTTTGCCTCCCCTGTCGGTAGCCCTTTGCCATGGCAGAACTTTAACATCATGGCCCCTTTTGCCCCTCCTGGGCTGCTGATGAGTGGGGGCAAAAGGGGCAGCTGCCCTGGGGCAGGTGATTTAAAAGGTCTGGGGGCACCCAGCCACCGCTGCCACAGTGCCAGAGCCCTGGGCCCTTTTAAATCACCACCGGAGCCCCGGGTGCCGGAGCCAGGCAGCATGGATGGGCTGGCTGGGGGAAGCTGACCCACAAGGCCCTGCCCCTTCCGCCGGAGGCCCTACCCCTTCCGGGGGCCAGCGCTGGCCCCCATACCGGTAAGAAATTAATATTACTTTCACCCCTGGTTACAATTCAATGACTCACTCACAGGAGACAGACTCTGGATATTGCTTCACCTTGTGACTCAGCAACGTCCACCAGACGTGCCTGGACTTGTATTCTCCAAGCACATGGACTAAGAGTATAAAACAGAACACAGGGGCCACGTGCTTGGTCTTTTCTCCTTCCCCCCACCAATGCTGCAAGCAACAAGGCTGCTCAGAAGAATGAAGACTCCAACAGAGGAGACTGGCCCAGGTTTCAAGAGTGAAACCTGTGTACTATGGACTGCAATATCCAGTGGGGTAAGAAAAACTGCTTAATCTAGATGTTGCCCACTCTAATAAGGTTGAGAGTTTAGACTGTGTGCTTATTTTATTGTATTTTGGTAACCACTCTGACTTCTATCCTATACTTATAATCACTTAAAATCTATCTTTTATAGTCAATAAACTTGTTTTAGTGTTTATCTTTACCAATGAGTTTGCCTGAAATGTTTAGTAAATCTGTTCAGGTTTACAAAGGCTGGTGTATATCCACTTTCCATTGGTGAAGTGGTGAACCAATTAATAAACTTGCATTGCTCAAAAAAGGGTCTGGGAACTGGGGGGGATTTGGCTGTTGCCTTTCTCTGAGATTCATGAGTGGCTCTGGGAGCATTCATACAATCTAGCTGGGTGTGGGGCTCCACATGCGGTTGTACTGAGTGGTAACAGGACCTGGAGGGGTTTGCTGCTTCTCACTAGCAAAGCATTGTCAGAGACAGCCCAGGCTGGAGAGTTAAGGGGGCACAGTGGTCCCACAGTCCCAGGTTGCACCCCATGGATCCCATCACAGAGTTTCATGTAAAAAAGATTTTAAAATAAAAATTTAGCTCACATTATTGATCAGTGACTGGGAAAATAAGATAATCTAAAATGTCAAGTTTTAATTAAAGGAATGAAAAAAATGAAAACATTAAACTTTACTTTTTTATCTTATGTCTGATTGGATTTCTTTGTAAAATATATGTGTTGCAGTACTCCTATGCTGAAAGTGTGAATTTCTAATTTTCAGCTACTGGATGTTTTTGGACAAACTGTAAACCCCTGAAAAACTTCAAGATCTTCAAATCTAGCCACGTAGCCATCTACTAGTGAGCAACTGCCACATTTTATAACATACAAATATGCTAAAATTCTGCATTTACTGTACACCCTACCCTACCACTGTTGTTAACACAGCAGAAATACTTATATATATTGTTCCAACCAGTCAAATTACTGTGTGCCTGAACCTAAATTACTTATAGGAATTTATAAAGTAAAGTTCCAGCCACTGAGAAACTAGCTTTTTCATAAACATATAGTTTATGTATGTTAGAGATTTTTCATGTAGTTTTATGGAGATTCTGTTATCTGATTGGCAAAATCATACAGAGGGCCAGATTCCCAGCTGGTGTCATTAGAACATAAGAACATAAGAACGGCCGTACCGGGTCAGACCAAAGGTCCATCTAGCCCAGTATCCTTTCTACCGACAGTGGCCAATGCCAGGTGCACCAGAGGGAGTGAACTAACAGGCAATGATCAAGTGATCTCTCTCCTGCCATCCATCTCCACCCTCTGACAGACAGAGGCTTACCCGTCCTGGCTAATAGCCATTAATGGACTTAACGACCATGAATTTATCCAGTTCTCTTTTAAACTCTGTTATAGTCCTAGCCTTCACAACCTCCTCAGGTAAGGAGTTCCACAAGTTGACTGTGCGCTGCGTGAAGAAGATCTAGTTCAGTGGATCTGTGCTGAGGATCTGGCCCATTAAGTCTGTTCCCTAAACCCATTAGAATATATAACTATTCAAATATAATACAGTGAACAAGAATGACTATTGCACCTAAATCCACAGGAAAAAGTAATTATAGGCCAGAAACTATAGGTTCAGGAGTGTCAAACTCATTCTCTGCAGAAAGCCAAGTTCCATTTATGATCCATGGACCAGGGTATAGATTTAAGTCTATCTACTCCCCTGGATTCACAGCGAATCTCTCACTGCTGTCAATGGGATATTTCCCCTTCGATCAAGAACAGAACATGGCCATAAATATATGTTTATTTAGATATGATTATTTGTTAAGTGGCATTCAGCATCACTGTCACAGGGTGGCTGGCCCCTATGATTAAAAGGGGTCCAGCTTCCTGTGACAGAGCAGGTGCTCTCAGTTAAGCCAATTAAAGCTCCTGGGTGAGAGGGTGGCTCAGTGAGGACAAAGCTAGAAAGGGAAGTTCAGAGTGAAGCTGCAGGGACAGAGGGTCTTTGGCAGTGGTCCCTGAGGAAGGAAGATGGGGCTGGATAAGAAGACCCAGCTGAAAGGTTTGTTTTTCCTTTGGAAGAAGGCAGGCCAGCTTTTGCATCTTCTGTAACTGCTCAGAGAACAGGAGTGGACAGTAGTTCAGCGAGGATGGGCTGTGCCAGCTTCAGACCAGGTAGAAAAAATATGTTTGTGTTTGGAACTTTGTGTTAATAAAACCAGACCCCAAGAAGGGCTGTGAGTGGATAAGAAAGACTGTGTGGAATTTGTTTAAGAAGCCCTGAAGAAGGGCAAAACAGAGGCAGGGCACAGTAGAAGCACCCTTGGCCACAAGAGGGTAATCTGGAGGCAGATGATCCTATTGCACTAGTTCAGTGGGAAATATTTTCATCTTTAGAACCACCATTATCATAGCCCTTCTTTCTCTTCCCATTCCCCATCTCTGTGTCTCTCCTCTTTTCTTTCCACTCTGTTTCTTTCCCTGCCCCAACTGCCAGTTCACTCCGTGTGCTTCGTTCCCTTCTCCTATTCCAGCTGATAAAATGATCAGCAATGAAATAATAAGTGCTGACAAGTAAAAACAGAGATTAATGGAAGAGGGGAGTTCACACTGCTCAGTCACTTTGTCAGGCTGACTGCAGACACTGGAAGACAACACTGCATCAGTATCTCCCTTTGGCATTTGGAATATTAACTTTGCCAACAGGAGGGCTAGAAACATACTTTAAAAAAAATGAAAGCTTAGATTCTGCAGAAAGGGGATCTTAAAGAGGAGAAGGGGGAGAATGAGAAAAGCCCACTCCGAGCTGAGTGGATGGAGAAGCAAATAGGGCCAGTCAAAAATTCTCCTTCAAAACTATTTCTTCTGCGAAAAAATGGGTTTTTAACGAAACAAAGGTGTTCATGGAAAATGTCTGCTTTCAGAGAGACAGAGAGAGACAGAGAGAGAAACAAAACCCAGGAATGTTCAGATGAAACTGCCCATCCTCTGGGGCTGGATTTGGGGAGGAAGGCTGGAGGGATGTCTGACCCCAAAAAAATGGTTTTCAGTTGCAGAAAGCCAGAAAAAATTGGTTTTCAGATTTTCAATTAAAAGGCAACATTTCCTGCTGAAAACGATGAAAATGAACAAACAAAATCATGTTTGTTAAATTTTTCTGGAAAACAAACAAATGAACAAACTAAAACCCTCCATCCAGCTCCAGACCCAACAGTGCCAGGAGGAGGGAAAAGGAGAAGAACAGGAGGGATGAGTACCTTTCCCAGACCTGAAGAAGAGCTCTCTATAGCTGGAAAGCTTGTCTCTCTCACCAACACAAGCTGGGCCAATAAAAGATATCACATCCCGCACCTTGTCTCTCTACTACCCTGGGACCAACTCCTCCAACACTGCAAACAATAATAGTAAGGAGCAATGATGGATTCAGAATCAGGATTTGTGTATTTTACCCGTGTAAAATTAAGACAAGCTGACTTTGAATTAGGGGCAGTTTATAATCAGGCTAGGGCTAAAGAGGGCTTTGCAGTTTTCTGCTAATGCCACAAACTCGAAGTTTGCTCTCAGTGGCAACGTAGTCTTGTAAAAGGGGAAAGATTGGTACAATCTGGGGAGAAACCAGAGGAGAGCCCTATAATTGACAGGCGCCTGTTCCCTGTTGTATAGATAATCTCCATTCATTAATATATTCTGAGTTCCGATCTCGCATGGAATTAGTTTTTCTTTTTTGATAAAAACAGAGGGCAAAGGGGCAGTGGCAGGGCAGAGATGTGGGGGAAGATCTCCCATAACTGTGCAGGCTAATAGGAAGCAGGAATAGAAGGCACCTGCTTGTGTGCGTGTCAATTCACCTCTGAACTTCTTGTGGTTAAAGAGGCCCATTCCAGAGAAATAATTTGTAAACAGTATGGGCTATAACCTGCCATCGAATTTTAAATACAACTCCCCATTGTCTGTGATGGGGAGTCCTGTTTATAAACTGAGGGCACAAGAAGGTTGTAAGATACTACGTGTGCTATAGAAACCATATCTTTGGAAATTAGACAAGCAACTCTTATTCTGATCCACAGAACAACTTACTGGTATTCTGCAGAGAGTTGTCTGGTCATGAGATTCAACTCTCCTTCTCCTTTCCATCTGCCAAATGGCATGAAAAGACGGTGAAAACGACCTTCGATACTTTTCTAATATGACTTCCCCCTTTAAGAAATTGTAGTTGCCCCAGTCATGAAGGGGAGGGGAAGTGATCTGAACAATTCAATTTAGGATAGGAATTGGTCCACAAAACAATGTATCTTATAAAATGAGGTCCATAAGGGAAAAAAATCGGGAAATCCTGGGTTAAACAGACAGGTTATTTAATTAAGCCTAAATATGTTGCATTAATCTATTTCATATATTTTCTTATTATTTACTGATTGATACTAGTTACCAAAATATCTGTGCACAAAGAATAGTCTCCTCCTTTAAGATCAGTATCTTCCCCTTGTTTGAGTTTTTCAATGATGTCGCAACACTGAGGGCTCAATTCTGATCTCTGATTAGCACATGCATAGCACCGCAAGCTGGAGTACCACTTGTTTGGGGTTATTTTAGCAATGTTTTAGCAGCAGCATCCACTCAGAACCATAGCTGTGCCAGGAAACTTCTGTCTGCTAAAAGGCATATATGTTTGTCTAATACACTTGTGATGCAAGATTTTGAAAAGGGGTTGTGGTTTGATTAAATTTGGGAACTTTATACACTGGGTGGTTTGCATGCTTTTGCCTGAAACTAGTGTATCTCTAGAGCAAATGTAATCATTCTCTTGCTTAAATAAACAAGATACATCAGTCTGCTCAGCTGTATAGATTTTATACAATAGCCCCAGTGAATTTTTACACTCTTATGGGCTAAATCAGTGACCAAGATACAAAATACAGCATTCAAGGATATCCAGTGGCTTGTTTCACTCTTAGGTGGGCTTTGATTCCACAAATAAAACGATCCATTGGACTCTGACGTAGTTTCCTAAAAGCAATTATAAGGAAAAAAACAATAGAAGCTATTAGGACATTAGAAATAGCCATCACTGTATGTAACTGTTCCAGACCACATGAGAATGTATGAGAAAACACAAATGAATGGAAATCTCTTGTAAGTGAGGAGATATTGTAGTATTTCATGGCATGGGACACCTACTTCTCTCTGAAATTAAAGCTTTTCCACTGGGGAATATCACAACTGAGCAACCAGTTTAAGATCAGTTCAGTCCTATCATTCCCTTTGATCCACTGTTGAAGAAGACTAGAGAGAACTTTGCTAATACAACTCCATAGATATAAACTATCCTGCAAGCGCATGGAAACCTCTGACTTTAAAGTGGGTTAGAAATTTGCTTTTTGCCTCTGAACTTTCTCCAGAGAATGAATATCAAGGCAGGGATAATGCTGATGGTGATGCTGGTGCTTTAGCAATTCCTTCAACGTTAGCCCATGAACTCTTCAAATGCATTTCATTCTTTCATGCGGAATGTCCCCTTTCTTTCATCTCACGTACTGGCACCAAAATAGCGGGATCTTTTATGGAAGGGAAAAGCGAGAGGGGATCTTAATGCTCAGAAATCGGCTTCAAACACTTATGTGTGTGTCAGTAATATTGTCCACTGCTAGGAAAGTAACCAGACACATGGCATGAAGTTCTAGAGAAGTGGATACTTATGTCAGGGGATAAATATTCTGGAAACCCTTCAGCTGACTAGCGCTCCTGCAATCTCTGCACAGAGTGCAAGTAATTTTGGAAAGGAAGAAAACTGCAAATAATTCAGTTCTAAATTCATTGTACTGAAGCTGTTGGTTAAAATATGTAGATTTCCCCAGGATAACCTGACAGGTGTTTCTCTAATAAATAAAACATGGATGATGGACTCTGTCGGTAGATTGATTTAGTGGGTGATGACTATTAAGATCTTTAATTCTAGATCACAGATTATTATTAGGCTTTAACCTCCCACTATTTGCATGTTTTAAAGAATCTCTGATCTATCCGCCTGCTCTCATTTAGTGCACGTAAAAGATTCATGTGCCAGCGGTTCTTATCAATCCTAATGCCATTTGCCTTTAAATGGGAGAGAAAAAGCTGTTCCGAAAATTCTCTACAGAGCTAGAAAAATAAGGATTCAAAACCCACACTGTTCACTGCTTGCGTGCACGTCCCAACAAGTCTAGAATTGTTACATCTGTGGGGCAAAACCAGTTCTCTCTCCTTGTGGTAGTTCCAGACTTCACTAATGTGGGAAAGATACCTAACTATATGGACCTTTCCCCACATTGGTGGTGAACATCCAGCGTATGGGCGGAGTTAATATATTTTGTCTCCTTGTTTTAAGGAAGGGTGGTTTGTTTTTGTTTGTTTGTTTTTCGCCAGATATTGGTTCCCTTATTTAAGAGCAAAAACCAGTTCTTGCCTGTCACGGCATAGAAAATGTATCAAACCGGTGTGGCTACTGTGCTTACTTTTTGAAAAAGTGTATCTTGGATCAGTAACTACGTGGGTATTTCGATCAGTCTCTTCATTACACTGTATATTAATAATAGTCCTTAATCTCTAACCTGGACCAAAACGACCCTGCCTCTGTTTAACTATAGAACCTGGAGGGCAATTTTCTGCCATGAGTGGTATAAACTCTTTCTGGGTTAAACAGAAGATAAAAATCAATATAATAAGGGGAAGCTCTTCTTTTCTCCTAGCTGAGAGATTTTAAGGTTTCTAGTGATGGCTTCCCCTTTCCTCCCCTCATTCTCTCTTCATCGTTTTCTTTATTAACCCATGCCATTATCTCAACATTTTTACTTGGTTAATTGCAGTAAAACCCCTTTGTGTGTGATGTTTTTACGCTGAAATTGACTAAATGCTTTCGTTTCTCTCATTTTCCCCATACATTCCCTACTTCTATTCGAAATCTGTAGTCACTTTTGTGTCAACTATTTCTGTTGTCTCAATATTTTTTCCAGGCAGCTAAGCTAACCGAATTTTGGGACTTTTGTCCCATCTTCTTCATACAGTACGTTTGTTTCACTTTTTAAGTATGTTGCCCTTTTTAGTTTCTGAAATGTGTTCCGCCCTCCGAAGCGATCGGACACCTTCAGTCCCCTATTAGTGTGGTTTGCAAGTTTTCCCTATACCATGTTCTCTTTCTCTACTTGATTAATTTGAGTTTCTGCTCTACTCTTCTTCTTTTTTCCAGAGCAGAGTTTTCTAAGTCAAGACATTACAAGACTTTGAAGTAATTCCATATCTAGTAGTAAGTGTACATACATGAGCCCCTCCTCGTGTCCCGGCAGAAATCTCTCATTTTTTTCTGCATTAGGATTAGCTAATAATTTACTAACAGAACGGCGCTTTTATATTCACATTTTAAAACTGATTTTGGTTTGAAGGTTTTTGCAGAGAATGAATATTGAGAAATTGCCCTTGTACTTACTTTTAACTTTACACTGGGTTTAATTTTCCACTGCACTGCGTGGTATTTTTTCTTTCTTTCTTTCTTTCTTTCTTTCTTTCTTATGAATCTTAAAACTATTATCTACAGCGGAAAGAAAAGTGTAAAGATCTAGACTGCAAGGTGTGGGACAAAGGCACAAAGGGTCATACCCAAAAAGGGCTTATTACAGTAAAGGTAGTTGTAAAGATTACCTTAAAATACTAATTGTGAATTGTCTTTTTTTTTCCAGCTGTCATTTCCTGGTACATTATTTGCTATGAAATGTAACTAAACTAAACAAGAATGCTGCATTAGGCATCTCCAAAAAGCCACAACCATGAGTTTGCTCTAATTGCCTTTTTAGAATTATTTTAACTGATTCTATCCCATTTTCAAAGTTTCATTCTGGTTGCTACTGGGCTCAACGAAAGTAAAGAATTAAATACGTGGTTATGTTTAACACATGAGGTGTTTCACGTTGCAGACACACTGCACTATATGCTCAAGCTCTAAAATATGCTACAAAGTGATTGCATCCATAAACTCTTTTCGTATTAAAGGTACCTCGAAGCCATTTATAATGCTCTGTAACTATCTGGTGGTTAAAATAATTCCCAATTCAAATATTTTCTAACTTTTTAATAACCCTAATCGTTTCAAGTTGGGGGAGGAAGGGAAGAAGGAAGGGGGGTTATGTTTGATAGTCACTTTTGTTATTTACACAAGTAATATTTTTCCTGCATTTTACTTGTTTATTCAAGTATGCTCTTTGCAATAAAGTCCTGACTGCTAATCTCTATTTGCCGAGTGACATTTTTGTTTGTTTGTTTCCCCTACGGTGATATTTGGGGAGGTAGCTTCTGATGCAGCATGACCCTGGGTTGTGTTAACAGTGACCGCAAATGTCTTGAGCATTTCCCGGCCCCAAATGTTCCAAATCCTCCCTGCTCCCCCACCCCCGAAAAAGTCAGTCAGTCAGAAATAACAGGAGTACTTGTGGCACCTTAGAGACTAACAAATTTGTTAGTCTCTAAGGTGCCACAAGTACTCCTGTTATTTTTGCGGATACAGACTAACACGGCTGCTACTCTGAAACCTGTCAGTCAGAAATGTTGACTTTTGTTATTTTTTTTTAACTGACAGTGCAGCTAGATTAAGCCACTTGAGCTAAATCACATCTTCCGCGCTGGTGCTTTACACAGTTTACTTTTCCCAACTGGAGAACCGCACAGACCCTTGTACCCCAAGTAAACTGTTGGAGGGGAAGGGGAAGATGCTGTGAGGAAATTTGCTGTCTATTCTCCTGTGATAGTTCATCCGAACTGTATGTCCTTGATTCGCCACTAGAGGTCACTGGCCCATCGCAATCTTGCTGCACCTAGTTCCACCTCCATTTCCTCTTACTCAAATTAGCACTGCGTTAATTAACACTGTAGTCCATCAACGGGCGTTTCTCTGTACAGTACAGGAGCAGAGCTTATATAGACAAACCAAACCAAATATAAAAAGCATCTACCAAAACTCTTCATCATGTACAAAATGGGAAGCGCACGTCTGAGTGACCGGGGGCAAGGTATAGTGCCATCACTCTTTAACTTTTGTCTTGTTTGCTTGCTAAGTTGCTGTGAAATCTCTTCTCCCTGTGCAGGATCACTGGCGTTTTCACTCCCCTCCTCTGGCTCTGTGAGGCTGCTGGCCAGCACACAAATGCAGTGGTGCTCCTAGCCTCAGTTAAGAAAAGGTGTTAGGAATTTGCCCGTCTAGGTGTTGAAAAGAAACAGAAATCAACGTAAAGGGGGAACATTTATTAGAGAATGAAACGATGAAAGGTTTTAATGTTGGCTTTCAATTCGATGGGTGAAATCAACGCAACAAACGGCCGGGGATTTACGTCACTAAAACGAACAGATTTCTAATTCCTACTGTAAAATAATTCAAAGGGGCCAGACAAAAATGTGTACTAACACTTATTGGAGCAATAGGTGTATACTTTTATTTTATTTTTATGTTCTGTCGCGTGCCTGTTTCTGAATCCCCGAAAGGTCTTTAAATATCTGTATTTCGTTTGATACCTATGTTTCCAAAAGCATTTAAGGAGAATGTCCAAAAGTATTTTCCACGTTGATTTGAAACAAGACCAACTGCTGGCCTCCGGGGGGATTTATGGGAGGTCGGGAGGTAAATTGAGTCATAGATTGGAATAAAAATTCCAGTGATCTAGTTTGCTTGATACAGACAAGTTTATTTAACACGTATTATTGAGTTTGATTACCTCTCTAGGGACAATAAATATTTCTGAAGGAAAGAAATTTCAGCAATAATAAAATGGAGTAAATTCACAGATTAGATACGAAGTATAAAATTTGGGCCGTTTTTCTTAGAGAATATACAGTAATTCTCTTGGATTGAGCATGACATGACCTTGAAATGTTCAACTTCTTACTGCTTGATATTTTAAAAAAAATCATATAGACTTTTTAAAGGGACCTATGTCGTTTGTATTTAACAAATGTATTTAATTTACTATATTTATTTTCCGTGTTACCAAACCTGTTTAACAAAATGCTAGGCATATGCATTGTTTTTCTTTAGCTTTGTATTCCTCTCCTAGCAGACAGGGATAAATCTGGCTTTCCCTGCATTTTAGTTTTTGAATAAAAGTGTTGATTACTTGGGTCTGCTTCCTTTTGTCCCTGGTTTATCTGGTGGGAAGCATTTACTGGAGATTAAGTGGAAAGTTGTCATAGGGTTAGGGTCCCTGTTTTAGCGGATAATTGTTTAGCTCTGTCCCAAAGAAGGAGAGTGACTTAGAGGGGGCAAACACTAATCTCCGGGTCACAGGGACCTGTATAAGGGGGAAGAGGCACTCGGATGTCAAAATCAAAAAACAGCATAGCCCAGAGTAAAAAATGCTCATTTTTGTTTTCTGGCCGTGATCCTTGATTCTTCAGTGGCACTTTGTGGTGAAGTTTTCTAAGTGAAACCTAAATCTGCCACATCAGCATCTAGCTATAGATATATACACAGAGAGAGTTTTTAAATGTCTATATGCTATATACAGTATGTGTATGTATCCGTATATAATTTATACAACTATATACTGCACACAGCATGCACGCACGCAACTTGTTTAAATGGTTCATTCTTTTTCTGAAGATCTATCCCGCAGAACTAGCAAATTAAAATCTGATCCAGGTACATTATAGCTTTGTTGCACAGGTGTCTGTTGTGAATAGCATTATGTCATGGATTTGGCCGAGACAGGCTCTTACCAGACGGAATTCAAGAGGATTCTCCCCCGCCCCCATTCTACCCTACCCCTCTATTATGGGAATGTACCTGATTTCCACAGGTATCTTTTGTTGGAAAATGATTAAGTGCAGAGTTGCTTGGGAACGTTTGTACAAGAGAAAGGGCCCTTTCTTGGACTAGATGGAGGACAGCTCCTATTTCTTCACTTCTGATGCAGCTCATCTCAAGAGTAGATCCAGGTGCACGAAAGAATGGGCTCCCCTGGCAGGAGTTCTTGCAAGACACGTGCCCAGAGTGCTTGCTCATTCCAGCTTTGCACGTTTAAATAAAATGCTAGACGCTTAGCATATATATCTATATATTTATATATAAACGTGGGTTGCTGGTCTCGATCCCCCAAGTTGCTGAGCACTTCCTGCTAGACCCTAGCCGCCCTCAATGTCAAGTTCAGTGGATCTTAAAGGCACTAAGCACACTGGAGATCAATCATTTATTCAATATCAGATATCTTTGTGGATGTGCATTTTGCACAAATACCCACAGGAAGGTCTTTGGGAAATAACGCTTGTCATTTCTTTCCCATGGGGGAAAACTCTTCTTCCCAGAATATATCTGGAAAGTGCCACCACCAAAAAAATTCCAACGGAAGTCTATTCTATTTAGCTGTTCACGTGCATCTAGCAATCACAACGAGATAAAAAAAAAGATATTAATGATAAAACTCAGAAACTGGTTTGATTTCTTCTAACATTTCGGATTAGAATGATCAGTTTGGTACCTTTCTATTTTGCAGTGTAATGTTCACTTTTTAATTTGTTCAAACTCCGTGTTTGGTTTATCTGGTCGCCTTTATTTCTTTACATAGAAAATCTTAAGATGTCATAACGCCCTTTCTCATTTTCCATTCTGAATGTTATAAAGCACACCGTGATTAGCAGGTATACCTCAGACAGAAATGGACTCAAAACTTTTTGGGGGTAAACCAAATACAATGTAAAGGCACTTCTTGCGACCATTGATTTCAATAGAAATTTGCCTTTGGCTTCAGTTGGCGCAGAACTGGACCCTCATATGCAAATCTTTAAAAGTCAAACACCTATAACCAAGGAATTTTCAGAAATGCGCATTTTATTAATTACTTAACATATATTTTTATCACGACATGACGTGGCATTAACATTTAATATATATATATATCTTGGAGATAAATATCCTCAGCTACTCTATACGTGTCCTGATTATAGCTACTGTACAATTAAGGGACTCGATCTTGAATTCCTTCCTCGGGGAAAACGTCAATTGAAGTTAATAGAAGTTTTGCGTCAGTAGAAATTGTAGGACGGAGCTCTATTTTTAATTGTGTTTAACTACCATAGATGAAAATAATATATTTTATATTTCTAATTTATTTTTGTTTAATCGATTTAATCTTATGCAGACCGGAGTAATATAGTGTCATCTTTTTAAAGCTGAAGTCTCCGATGACTTCACAGGAGAGTTCTGCTTAAAAATCGATGACATGATATGACCAGTACTTACTAAGGAATACGATTTTTGCTGTGGTATTTTTGTTGACTACACATCGAGACTGTATTGTCCATAGAGAGCATCGCCAACTGCAAGTACAAATGCAAACGTACTAAGAGCAGAGTAAAGCTTTCAATAGCCAAAGTAATAATAGATAAGCGAGAACGCAATTTTAAATAATTTCAGAAACAAAGCAGAACTTTAAAACTGGTTGGACTGTCTCTGTCTCCATCAAATGAGCTTCAAAGAAAACTCATGGTAAATCTCATTCCACTTGATAAGATTCATTATACTTAATAAAATAGTGAATAATACTATTAATGGACAAAAAAACAATACGGGAGTTTAAAAAATCATGTAAAATTAAGCACTTTTTTCGTCTTAAAACAATAGGAAGTCATTTACATTCACTTACATTTTCTTTTTAGAATTAAGTCTCCAACTGTAATAATAAACTGGCTTTAGAACTACCATTTTTCAACCAGAAGACAAACTATTTCAGCCAGAATCAAAACAAGTGGGCCCAATCCTGCTCCCATTTAATTATTTTAAATGGAAAATCTCCCAATGACTTCAATGGCAATAAAACCAATCTGATTATTTTTCTCCACTTTTTTGTCTCTTGAATTCTTAAAGACCGACAGCAACTCATTTCTCTTGTCGCTGCAGTTGACATGCCCAGAAACAGATTAGCTGTTTTTGTATGCTGAAAACAATATAGGCATATATTGAAAAGTATGTTGTCGTTACTGTATATATAGGTACTGCTTTGGAGAAGAATAAACCTGAATGTGAACTACCTCAGCAAGAAATATACACCAGGCAACTGATGGTCCTTAGTAAAGTTAATGTAGTCACTGGAAATTTTTTATGGACAATGTAAGGAAAAATTTCTCTGCTAATTCCCGGAGTTTGAATGATAATCTGTCGAAATGTTACATGTTTCAGATTATGGTATGTTATAAACCAATATGCAGACATTTGTTATCCAGCAGTTTGCAATATATTAATATTTATGTGTGTATTTTTGGGGGGGAGGGGTGTTAGGCGAGTTCAGCTTTAAAACTTAAAGCAAATTTTAGGATTTGAGTTGAAAGACAGTAAGTTAAATTATGAGGAAATGATTAGATAATCATTTTAATGAAAAATATATAGTTCAGATATTTTAATATTTAAATTATATCAGAATACAATTAACTTTATACATAGTTATATGCAGATATTTATACTCATTACATTATGCACTTCACATAATGCCAAAATCTTGGGAAAAAATAAAGATTTTTCTAGGTTTATAACATTATATAGAGAGTTAAATTATTTATTTCACACTCATTTAAGTTTGTTTTCCTTCTACACCAAGCAAACGTCACTTTTATTTTGATATAACCAGTCTGCTTTTAAAATAAAACTAACTTCCTGTTTATCCATTTTACTTCAAGATCATTGATACAATCGCTCTTTAATTTAACTCAGTTATTTTGAAATGGAAGCTGCCAGGTAAATTCATCTTAAAACATAGCGTCAAAGTCTTCGTAATTTAATGTTTGCAATCCCCCATTCTGTACAGACACATACCACTTACATAACTCGTCACGAACCACAATCTTGCAGTTGTACTATGCACACCCATCAGTTATTTGCCAAATCATATTGTGCCATAATTTGCATTGTAGAGGAAAGGAGATTTTGTCGGATGAAATCACTGTTGTGTAAATTGTTAACAAACTGTGGTAAATGTAACAATTAGAAATGTAGGGGTTTGTTTTCCAAGCGGGTTGTTTAGGTATTCTGTGCTGTAACATCTAGGCTGAATATAAAGGTAAACAGGTTTTTGTGTAGATGAATCGTTTGTAAAAATGTAGCAGTTCACCTTCAGTTCAACAAGGAAATCAAGAAGACAATTAGTATGTCTTTCAATACTGAAAGTTTCCACTGCTTTTTTTTCTCCCCTCCACCCCCCCCCCCCCAAAAAAGGTAGGTGTGTGTATGTGTGTGTAGGTGAGAGAGCGAGCGAGGGAGCTATAATTCATAAAGCCTCCTATCGAATTAATAATGAGGGCTTGCTTTGATTGTGTTTAACAAAGCACTGACGGTGGGCCTGGATTGATAAACAGACAGCTTTTTAACCAAATCCACAAAATTATTTGAGTGTCTGTCTATGCCCACTTTGCACTAAAAGCCCTTTGGCAAGACTTCCCAGATGTTATATGTCTTAATCTGTTGTTTAAAGCATCTCCCCACCCCGCGCCTGTCAGTTTCCATTTTTAAATACCTTTTAATTTTGTGTTTTGTCTCCCTTCTCAAGAAACATCTTGAACGACTGGGAAAGGAGCGCATTTTGAAACAACCGAGGTGCTCATTTGCTGAATCCCTAACCCACCTGGACCTTGAGTGACACCTCTGCATTATCACTACCATGCAGCAGTTTGTCTGCTGAACTCATTTGTGTGGGATCAAATCCCGGGAGGGAATGAACAGACTCTGTGTCGAGGTTATTTTCACCCCCCCCCCCAAAATCCTTTAAAATAAATTCAAGAGGAAAAAGTCACCGAACGTGTTGGGCACAATCTAAAGCTGTGTAGAGGGCTATTTGCATGGGGCTGGAGGAACTGCCCTCGTTAGGGAGAGCAGCCCCGAAATGCAGGGGCTGCTGCGCCGAGATGAGGGAAGGAGGCAGGAGAAGCGCCGGCCGGCTGCTGGTGCTGCTGCTGCCCGGGATATGGAGGGAGGCAGGGGTTGCAGGATCTCCCTCATTAAGCCGAGTTGGAGATGAAAGTGGCCCCGCTCCCCTGGATTTTCCCACCCTTTCGGACGCCTGCATGCTTAATCAGTGGAACAGGCAGCAAGGGGGCCCAGCAGACAGGCTTTTGTACTTCCCCGGCCCTTGGTCAGCTCGGAGCTGACGTGCACATCAGGCTCCCCCCGAGGCTTTTTTTTCCCCCCCGTCCAGGGGTGGGTGGTTGATGTCTGGCGAAGGGGGCGCGTCACGTTGCAGCCCGGTGAGGGCAGGCAGCATCCTGGTCCCCCCTCCTCCCCTCTCCCTCGCTCTGGGCGAAAGCTGAATGAGCAGGGCTTGGCTCGGAAAGTCAATGCTCTATGTGAGTGAGGGCGTGCGTGTGTCATGAGGAGAGACTGACGAGAAGAGACAGGACCTGAGCCTCTCGCAAGCAGGCAGCCTTGGGAGAGTGGGAGTGCAAGCGCCCCGGCTACCATTTACACTGGCATCGCTGGGGTAAGTACAAGGGCACCAGCAGCCGCCACTGGGCACTGCCCATCACCTGGCAGGAGTCTGATGGCCTTTCCCCTTAGTGACCAGGCCTTGGGGGCAAGGTGTGTCCCAATCCCCGTGTGCTTTGGAGGCGGCGAGGCGATGCTCACTCACTTAGTGGGTGAGGGTGGTCCGGGCGCTATCCCTGCGCAGGGGCAGGGGGGAGAACGGAGGAGGTGGAGTGAGAATATCGGCAGCAGCACCCCCTCCCTCCCTGCCCATACTCCTCCCAGATAGCCTGGGTGCGCTCGGTCCCTTCACCTACTTCGCAGGAAACGTTGATTTCCTGCAAACACGGAGAGAAAGTTTAGTACTGGGCTCAGTGGGTTGCGCCGGGCGCAGCAGCAGCAGCAGGGGAAAGCTAGAGGCCATTTCACCAGCCGGGCTCGCATCTCCCTTTCTTTTCTTTTAATTTCTTACTGTTAATGACAAATCTTATTTACACGAAAAAATACTATTGGATTACAAGCCTGATCACCTGATGACGACCTGCCTATAGGCGTATTTACACACACACACGCGCGCGCGCGCACACACACACACACACACACACACTGCGGGCTGTATTCAATGAGGGGCAGCACGTGTAGGGAAGAAGAATTTATACGCACACGGGTTCAGGGAGAGCTGGAACGCCCAGGATCATAGCCACACGTCGCACATTAGTGTGAGACTGCGTGCGTGCGCATTTTAAAGTTGCCAGACATCTAGCTATGGTTTATTTAATGAAGAAGTAAGGGCTGACTTTTGTAAGGGTGTGTACCCGAGATGCCTGATCGCTCTGGTAGGGATAAAGTTGACATTTGTCCATGACATTGGCTACCTTTCTGTTAGCTGGAGGAAACAGAAATGCAACTGAAAGTCTACAGTCTCTATGGGGGTAGAGAAAGGTACAAAGTCGGTTCAAAGAAAGAAACGTATACCTTGCTTAGGCAAACTGGCAAAACAGATATGGCTTCAGAAAGAACTTTCACATGAAGTGGGATGTTCAATTAAAAAAAAAAAGCCCTCACTTCTGCGCTGAGGCTTTTTCCCCTGGAAAGATGGGTTAAGGTGCGATGACCCTTCCCTCTCCCCGCAACATCATTCTTTTGATCATCTGCCTGCAATCTACATCCCTTGGCCAGCCACTCCCAGGGATTTATGCAATATGCCTGCTGTCACAATTAGCCTGCCCAGCTAGCACGCCAATTTATCGATGGGAATTGTTAAAGGTTTACATTTTCATGACTTGATTAATGCATGTCGACTGCGCTGCTGATCACTAGCCCTATTTCTTTATTCATTCATTCCTACCCAAAAGCTTTAAAAGAAGAGAGAGGGGAAAAACCTAATACAGAAAATGAATTTTGTAGTTAACATATTGGAACAAAGGACAATGCTGATTTCGTGTGTTTATAGTATTTAATATCCCGTGGTGTTTTGTAAAATAAATAGTTACTATATTATCAGACACGAGAATGTGTTAAGAGATGCCTGAAACTATTTGTTAACACGCGCACATACCCCACAACAAAAAAAGATTCTAATAAAAGTACTAACATCTAGAACTAGTAAATTCTTCTGAAATGTGGAAATATGTTAGAACAAGCCGATTGCTCTGCAACAAGATCAAACTTTAAATTCATATCCGTGCTGTTTCTAAGAATATTGCTAAATATGCTACAGTAATCCCCATGGATAGCTAATTTTTGGTGGGTAGGTTGGGGGAACTTCATTATTTTCAATGCAAAATAATAGGTATTAAATTCCTTAGTGCCAGATACAAAATCAACATTGTCTGGTGTCATTAAAACAAAAGAACAATAATATCCACAAAAATATCCAGGCAAATAAACTGTTGTATTAGCGGGAAAGCGGTGTGTTATTATCCATATTGCAGCAGGTGCGATCACCCAGCATTTAGATACCTCTTCAATACTTAAAGACATATCTGATTTTCGTTTTGTTTTAGTTTTGTGGGTATAGGTGAGATCCTTGACCAGATATAATATCTTTGTCAGTATCTTTCCTTTTTATTGTATTATATTTCCTACAAAGAAAACGTTAATATTATTATGTTATGGATATGGGGCTCATACAGACTCAGATATAATGTAATTGAGAGGTAGCCAAGTTTTGTTTATTATCCTTAATGCACATTTAAAGCATACATGCTTTGGGGACCTACATCTGGATGCACAGAATGAAAGGAAGTTAAAACCTCTGAAAGGTAGTTGGGGGTACAGACACGTTTTCAACAGCATATGTCAGCCATATTACCTTTTAAAATACATATTTAATAGGCCTGAGGCACACTTTTTCGTAATAGTTAAAAAGGTGGACGTTTTATTTAAAATACTAAATAAGTAAGTAAAAAGAAAGAAACTGTTGCAGGTACATAGAAATGTCCTTGAATGACAGTAAGCTTGTTTTCCCCCTCCTACTGTATCTTAAAGATGAGCCCATTTTAAAAATAAATGCTAAAATGAAGACTTGGAAGTCAATTACCGATCCAAACTGACTGTTAAAGGCCCAGTTAGTAGACTACCAAAAATAACAAAAACATTTAAAAGCAGTTAATCCAATCAAATGTATAATCTACATCTTCGTGTGTGTGTTCCTGCTAGCAGGCTAACAAGATTATCATTTCTCTACCAATGTTTACATTCGTAAACATATCTTTTTGGTAAGATTAACCCGACCCTTAATTTTAGAGTGATAACAAAACAAACAAACAAACAAACCCCCCAAACAAACAAAAAAAAGCGGCAACAAGAAATACTTAAGTTACTCAATGTACATTGGGAGTAGCTAGGATGTGTTATTTCCATACAGTACCAATACAAATTAAATAAGACAAATTATCTTTTTTGAAGATCAAATACTAAAATTAGACTATTGTTTATGATATTATTGTCAAGGTCATCCATCCCTCCTCAAATGGTTTGTGAAATACTGCTGCCTTTAACAGTAAATTACGTTTACTGTTACATGTCTATCTTTTGGTCCTAACACTGGAAAGCTAAAGCCTTGGGGAAATGTCCCTGCTGAAATGATTTTTAGAATTTCCCCCCCCCCCCCCCCCCGTTAAAAACAACCACCATAGCAGGACAAAGGCTCAACCTGGGCACAGTCGTGGGTGAACGAAAGGGTGAGGTGGGGACGATATGAAGGACTTGCGAGTGCTGCCCTTCTTCAGTCCTGGTACCCACTTTGTCCCAACTTCCTGGGAAGAACCTACTCCGCAGTTAAGGGTTTGAAATGATTCTCATCAGGTCAGTAATGTCTGAATAATATAATCCTGATCATCACTGAAAGGGGGAGTATTTTAACTTCAGACTTAATGTAGGTCGGAGCTCTTATGCCTATATGGGGAGAGTAGGTCGATTTCCTTTAGAAAGAGCGTTTCGTGAGCTGAATATCACAATCGCCTTTGACTCTCCAGTGCTTGTTGTTTTTTATTTTTATTTCGGTTAAAATCTTTTGACGAGACCCTGTTTGGCTCTGTTAAATTCTGAGTTTGAAGGGTTACACATATGAGCTTGGTTTCATTATTCCCTCCCCTACTGTATTCGATAGGAAAAGCGAGCCTGATGTTGGCTCTGCTTAAGCCTTTTATTTAAACTCAGCCCCACACAGCCCCCCGCAACCATGTAGGTTTGTGTGGGCGACCAGTAGGTGTCGCTATCCCCCTGCTGGCCGGAGCCGTCCAAAGGCACAGACTGCCCCGCCTGATCCCCTTTCCCCAGGGACCTATTAGGGCTGTAAATTTTCTCTTAGTGACAGTATTATCTCACCTTTCTCACCTGCCCATCGTACTGGAGCTTTGTTGGACAGGGCCACAAAGTTGTGTCAGTTATTGGGAAGGGGCTAGAGAAATGAATGGGGTGAGGGACATGAATCCAACCTCTGTCCCACCCACCCCTAACCTCGCCATCTTTTTCACTTGATCTCTGTACAGTACTCGAAGATCAGCAGCGGACTTCAGCGAGCCCGGTGGATTAAAAAAAAAGATTTAATCAGCATTTTGGGCAGATTATTATAGAAACCAGTGAAATAATGGATCAGTTCAAATCTTAACTTTATTGATATTTATGCCAAGGTATAAACTGATGAAGAAAATAAAATAACACAAAAGCCACCAGGAAAAGGTGGCTAATGCTTATTCCGTAAGTGCTAAAGCTACGAACACTGCGTGCATAGAAACACAGCTGCATTGGCTACTTATCCATGATTGATGCTGAAGTTAGCGTTTTGAAGCCTCACAATATTATTGACTCACTAAAATGTATCTAACAAAGAGTTTACCGCACGTCACCCCTCTCCCCGCCCCCAGTTCCGAAAAATCTAACAATTTAGCAATAATTTGAAATGTGAATTAAATTCCCCGGTATTAAAATTCTTGTCCTCTGTTCTCCTGCCGCTGCTCTTGTTTTCTGCCTTGGGATGTCATGTAAGAGATTATTAATCAGCAAAAGGATGGGTAGTTTTGATTTTTTTGTCTCCAAAGGAGAGGATTTAGCTCTAGTGAGGTGTATTCACCGTAGTTAAGGGAAGCTTTTGTACAGGGAAACCACTGTCCTAATTTAGTAATGTTGTGGGGGCAATAAATAAATAAATAGAATTGTGTCTTATTGAAAAAGTGCAGGCGCTTTTAAAATGTAGGGCATTGATGTTAATTTTTTTAATGCTTACAATAAAGGGTTTGGGTGTTGTGAAAACGACAGTCCTCCAGAGCTGTATTTTTTCTCTCTGCTAAAATAAGCTGTAAAGAATGCCAAAGAATGAGTGCCCACCTGTAAAGTGTGCCTGTACACGTCTTATTATTTACAGTATGATCGGGTGAAATAATGTATCTTTTACATTTAAAGAGCAAGCAAGAAGGTAAAGAAGCTGTAACAAGAATTAAAATTTATTTTTACAAACACCTTGCTCCATCTCTTAGATCCAATGTTTATCCAGATTCTAGGTATTTTCTGCGTAAAATATGTGCAGTGAATAATGAGCCTTCTGTGGCATTTTAAAAAACACACGTGAAATGTATGGATGTGGCGCTAAATATATATCCCTGTATTTTTAGCTTGCAAACGCTCAGTATTAGATAACTAACGTGTAACGTAATGGGGGGAGCGATATTTATTGTTCATATTCTATTCGCCAAGTTAGTGTTAAAGTGGCAAGTGACTGAAGCAAGACAGCTGTCCCTTGCTCTCCCTGTGGCACATGCCTTGGAGGGGGGAGGGGCTGCAAGGTGCAGGAGGGCCGGGAAAGTGGCCCTTGCAGATAGAGCTGCGTGCGGAGGAGTTGGGGTTTGTGCTGGTTGCGGGGCTTATTCAAATGCCGCCCGCTGCTGCTGTGATTCGCAGGGACTCGGCCTCCATATGGTAATACAGGGCGAGGGGCGGGGGTGTGTGGGGAGGGGGGGTGTCGGGTGATGGGGGGGTGCTCAGGCACCGCTCTCGAGGCAGCCCGGCTGGGACAGAGCACCGGCACCGGAGGCAGCGCGGCAGCGGCTCTCCCCACCCTCCAGCGGCGGCACCCAGTGACCCACCGGCCCCGGGGTAAGCAGCAGCACACGCAGCGGCAGCTAGCCATCCAGGCGCATCGGGCATTGCCTTGCACCACTAAGGGAGACCAGGCACAGAGAAGGAGATGATAGAGATATGGTTACAGCATCTATCTACCCATATAGACATAACGTGTACACCGCAGACAGATGTGTGACACAGAGAGCTGTGCATTATATAACAGTGATATATGTAGCGTGCAGACCTATGTACACGCATTCATACACACAGATGTATGTCTATATGTACAAACATGTAGCTGTGCCTATACAAGTTATGCGTGTTATTCACACACATATGTACGTGCACATAAGTGTGCATCTCTCTCTCTCTCTCTCTCAATATAGAGGCAGAGAGCTATGATTCACAGGTTTTCATTAAAATCAGCCTAGAAGACTGAATTGTTTTAGCCAGCTAGGTGTCCCCAACGTTACATGTAAATGAGCAACCCTGCAATCAGTTGTGGAGTCCAACTGTTATTCATAAAAATGTGTAGAAAATGTACTTTCCTAATGTATTGGTGCTATATATGGTAAGGTAAGAACTAACCTAATGGATCGTAGTGCCTGTTTCCGTTTTTTTTTTTTTTAATGTTTTACCTGTGGCCATCTGACCACTTTTTATTGGGTGACATATCATATGAGCACTTTAGTGTAGGGCTTGTAAAACTAGAGCAAGAGGCAGCGCTTGAAATACCGTAAGAATCGCTAAAGGATTAAAGTATACATGTTGTGAAACAGGTGCTGAATAATGTAGAACGAAAATTACACTCTGATATGTATTTCGAAATATATGCATTACAATCCTTGCGGAGGGCTAACTTTTGCCCTACTCGTTCGTGCAGGTAAGTCATTCATAGTGTAACTAATTACCTCTGCATATGCTTAGACTTATTTAATTTTAAAAATGTGTGTGTACATGCGGGCATTGTTCTTTTTATGGTACGAAATTCTACATTTTTAAAGCATACGATTGCTAGAAAGACTGTAATATTTTATTTTTAAACAGTTTAAACTATTTGTTTGCGATTTTAAAAATATTTTCCCCCATTAAAATAAACTGAAATAACCTAACATTGTTTTATCATACTTCAAGGCCTGTGGATTCTAGGATAAATACAATGTAATGATATCGGCAATATTTTAAAATAACACATAGAAATGCTTTTTCAATCACATAGGTGTCGGTTTTAAGCCACACACGTTAAAAATAAAATGTAGTACATTATTAATGTAGCCGTTAAGACAGAACGTACAACATGGTTGAAAATGTCTTCCTTGGAGAAAGCTGACCATACCTAGATCTACACAATTTAAAGAGAATATTTTGAAATCAAAGATTCCTGAAATCAACAGAGAAATACGTGCGTATATAGGTCGTAATTCAGCACCGAAATATTATAAATCGTTTGAAACAGTTCCTATTACGCGCGTTATCTAGATTGCCTTGTCCCCTAAAATGGTATTTTTTCTAATATGAAGTTAATTAGGAGAGCAAACTTTCACTCGCGAGCTGCTGCCATTACAGCTGATCAAGGTACACGTCAGTAATATGTGCCTCTCCTTTTAAGACCAAACAAGAATGTTGTGCAGCTTGAATTGTATTAACAATGTACATATATGGTAACCTTATACAACCAGAAGCAGGGAGGAAACTGTATATAGAGCACATACAGCAGAGCAGTCTTGCAAAAAATAAAAGAAAAAGATTTTTTTTAAATCATGGAGGAAAATATAAAGAAAATGCGATAGCCTGTAACTTTCAGTAAATTAAAAAAATGCAAATATACCTTTACATATGCATCAGTATTAAAAATAATACACGCTGGAACCAACAGGAGCAGCAGCAGGAGGAGGAGAGGAGAATGGCGCAGCGGTGAATCTCTGATTATGCATAGAGAGACGTCTGGAGCAGCCTCCTCTAACCTGTTCTCTTCTCCGTGCAGTGCTGCAGGCCGGCAGTCCTCAGTCAGCCACAGAACCGGAGCAGCAGAAACCTCTTCTCAGTGCCTAACAGATATTTGTCATTCGGGGTTTTTGGTTGTTGTTGTTTTTTGGGGGGGGGGGGGGGGGGGGTGGTTTGTTTCTGTTCCTTTAATTACAATCTTCAATAACAGGGACGATCGCTCCGGGAATCTACAGTCTCTTCTTCAAGCAGCAGGATTTGCATATTTTTAATGCCCTAATTTCCTTGATGTATGTAAATGCAGCCGGACGTACAGTAAGACTCAAGCTGACGTCAATGGACGTGACCTCGCTGTTAAACCTTGAACGTGAAGCTGGGATGGGGAAAACAGACGAAAGAGAGAGGGGGAGATGCAGCCTTGCAGCTCGAAAACGGCAAAAGCAGCAGAGGGGATATATTACAGCGGCGGCGGAGGCAGGAGCCAGCCAGCAGCCGCAGCAGCATCTTGAGCTGCAGAAGCCGTGGAAAGGCAGCTGGACACGTTTGAAGAGCCTTCCTCGGCTGCATTGCTCGTCTCCATCCCCGTTTGCAACCCACCTAAACTGATCAGCGCTTCTACCCCGTAAAATAAACGTTATAACAATTCCATCCCTCCCTCCCCAAACAACAGCGAAACAAAGCAAACAAACGCAACGTCCTGTAAATGATCCCACCAACAAAAATGGGACATAGTTGCTGCTGCTCTCCAGAAGATAATGAGCGGGAATCTACAACGGCGACTTTCACTAACCGCCTCCCTCCACCCCCCAAAAAGCAGCAGCAAACCCAAATATTAAAAGATACACGTGAGTTCAATGGGTGCAGGTAAATCGTCAGCGTAAGTGATCAATGTGTTTCCTGTGGTACCTGGTTACTGATACAGTGTTATGTACAGTGGCTAACAATGTCGGTTTGGAAAGAAGAGACAGAAAACAGAAGAATCGCCAGGCTCGTAGCGATTCACCCGCATGCCTTGTAAACCTAATTGCTATATCCAGGGGTGGCACTGATCTGCAAGTGAATCTTGGTCATAAGCACTTCTCTTGGTTTTCCATTCATGTCTCCCCGCTGAAGGGAGAGGCTGAATCTAAGGATACCCTGAATTCTGAACGTCTGAAGGTGCCTTATTAACTAAAACAGAGACAGAAGAGAGCAGATGTGAGAGGGGCTTTCTGAAGCTGCGCTTCCTCTTCTCTCTGAATTTATCTTTTATTGCTCCTCCCTATATATACATAGGCCTGAAGAACCTTTATGGGCAGGGGGATTTCCCGAGATTAGGCTTCAGAATTATAGGCAGTCACGTTTTAGAAAATCATGGACATGTTTCCTTAATATCTAACTTTTCCTTTTCTCGTGCCAGTGGTATGTTTCATGGCATTTATGTAGATTTTGACAGCCTTATAGTAAACCAGATGATATATGTAAGCTGCAAGCTAGCGACCTTTCTCTCTCTCTCTCTCTCTCTCACACACACACACACACACACAAACTCTTTGTCTTCTCTCATAGTCTATGGTGAAAAGCAGCACCTACAATCCCCATGGTGTGGCTGTCGGTGTGATTGTGGCAGTGGGATTGAAGTGGTGGCCACTGACAAGGACACGAGTGACCGTCTGTCCTTTGGCTACAGTTGGCGGGAAATCTGGGGGCAGAGTGCTCCGTGCTCTCAGTGTGCGTCTCTCTTTACCGCCTCCCTCCCATCTTCCTGCAGCCACATTTCCATACAGGATACTCATCTGTGGGTTGGGTTTTTTTTTTTGTTACTTTGCCCCTCCCCCGCCCGCCTCCCCTCGTCACAAATACCCAGCGCTGCACACAGACACACTCTTCACCCACACACTTCTTGACACCCACACATTCAGTAAAGCAACTCCCCACCATAGAGAAAACACGCTTATCCATGCACAGATACATTCTACAAACACACCCACCCAAAGACATATTTACACGCACACTCTTCCCCATCAACACACAGCCTTGCACACAGACATTCCTACAAACACACACCCTATACAAAGGTTCTTACAGACTTCCTTCACAAACACACCTTTTTCACACACCCCTCATGTTCTCATTCTCGCAGACACCCATGCTTCTACACAGTGAGTCCTCGCATTATACATGTCCATATCTGTACACACACACACTAATACCCGGCCTTCTTTCTCTCTCCACAGGCTCAACCCCTCCCCCCAACTTTTTAAAACACCCCCCTTCTAGCTCTCTCTTTGCACTTTCTCTCTCCCACTAAGCTCCATAAATCCATCCTAAAATCCATTTACTAAAACTGTCGATGCTGTCCTTCTTGTTTTGAGCCCAAAGCACTGAAAAACAAAACCAGCCCTCCTTCCAGAAATCAATGCGATGACGAGAGGTCCCTCTACAAGTTTGCAAGTGAAAGAGGTTTTGGTTTCATTTTGTTTTGATTTGGACAAAAGTCACACATAATGGCAGTGCCTCCCGAAACAAGACGCAGAAGAAGCTGTTCCTCAAAAGTTAACTGGATGCAAACATGCTAGAAAACGCAACTTCTTGGGGCAATTTTTGTAAGTTTCCAAAGAAATGAGTGCTTCCCTCCTACTATAGGACAATGTAGCCATTGCTCTTCTTTAGACTAGACATTTCTAATTTGTTCCGTCTGTCAGAAGGGGACTATGAGAGGGTTTGGTGCAAATTCATTATCTCTGGCAACGCATAACGTATAGTAGGAACTGAAAAAGACCATGGCAATGGATGAACAATAGGGCTTCAGTTCATCAGCAACAAAAGCGTTGGGGAAATTGGTTGAATTTCAGAGCACGTCCTCCTCAGCAGAGAGGGCTGGACTAGACCTTGGCCACCCTCCCCCCCCAAAAAAACTTGCAAAGCCTCACGTACAACACTTCACTTTCTACTCTGGGGCTTAGGAAGCAATATGGAAGAAAAAACTTTTTTTTTCTATTTCTTCCGTTTTTCTGGATAGAAGCTCTTTCTAAGTATTTTAAAACCAACCATGCAAGAATTATACCATGGAACTAAGCTGCAGTTTCAAATAAAGGTGATGATCTGCATTTCTGGAGACGTGAAGGAACCCGCTGTCTATGCTTTAAGGGGGGCTTGACCGTGGGATCTTTGTTTGCAGCCGGAGATTCAGCCCTTACATCTAGATCGGGGGTCAAATGTTTCTTATAAGAAAAAAAGTAAGTATAATTGGGGAATATAGAGGATCGGAATTCTTTGTCAAATGGAGAAAACAACTTCATATCACACATGTGCTTCCAGAAACGTGTCTTTATGAATCTGAGCTCGGTTAGTGTCAGGTTCGGGGGCAGTAGCTGCTTCTTCTGGTAACCGACTGGACACGTTGCCTTATTAGAACTCTCATAAGTTGCAGTGATGACTGTGAGGGAAATCTGATTAACAGGACAGAGTTTCATGAGTTTACATGATGACTTATATTGGTTAACTGATTTAGTACGCGTGATGCTAAACCTGTTGGTCCTGTACGTAGTTAGGTCTGTGAACTATTAATTATCAAACAGATTGACAGTAAATGGATATAGCATTAGCGTTTAGGCATAGAGAGAAAAAGCTTTTTAGCAATGCCAGAATATCTTCTGAAAATGTATCAACATAAAAATATTCTTCACAGTGGTTGTCATTTGCGCATTGTAACTAAAACTGATTGCTTTCAAATTTTCAGGCTTTTTAAAAATCCGATAACGAAAGCATATGCTTGTTTATGTAAATGTGAAAAGGGTTATTTAATGTAGTTGATATATAAGATTTATATTTTTCCGTGTTTAGTGGGGAAGCTCCAATCCGAGCAGCCATTATTTCCTGGGTTATCCAAAATGCACCCTGATCAAAATATGTATTATTTTATGTCGGGGTGATTGGTAAAGATTGCATGATATTATAACTATTCATATATTGGACAACCCAGCATAGGAAGCTATATTATGTTTAACACAGACTAAATTCGGATTCAAATCTACACCTTTCTGTAGTATGCGTATGCAGAGGAGTGAAATATTGTAGACGCCGAGCAATCAATTTACACTGGTGTCTTTCTGGATTTCCTATTGCTAGTGTAACTGTGGGTTATTGAGCAGGGAATATCTGTGAGGGTCACTTCAGCAGCTGAATAGCTCAGAACTTGGGTAAGAGTGTCCCAGTATGTCACGGCCACGGTCAGAGGCCCTTCCAGGAACTGAAGGCTGCTGCACAGGTTGCAGCCTAGGCCGAACATAGCGGACTATACAGTCTACAGGCAAGCTGTCTACCCCCAACCTTGATACTAGTAATTACAGCGCACACCCGGACTGAGAGCGCCAGTAGGCAGCATAATTGAAGGCAATGAACTTATGCACTAGTGTTCATCTTCCAAAAGAAGAAAAAACACTGAGCATTCATGAAAAGGATAAAAAAGAAATCCTTCAAATGCAAGTATAAAGGAATACATATCGCTTTGCAATGAATGTCTTTATTATTTTCTAATTTTCACTAATTTCTTACTAATTTAGCTGACATGATTACATTATTTAGATTCACACATACAATGTCTTGTTCAGTAACGCCGTAAATATAGGCTATGATATTGATTTTAGGACATCACTGATGTAAAACACCTGAAAATTCTGTCTTGAAAATACTGGCATAATGTGTTTTGCATATTTTGAAACTGGAGGCTAGGTGGAGCCTCTATCCTTTATCAAGTAACTGGCAGCTTACAGTATGCAAATATCTGATCTGCCTTCACAGTTTTGCCCCCTCTACTCAACAACCGCAAAATATTTTTGCTATTCTTAATCATAAAATTCCTCCCAAAGAATTGTGGGTATTATCTCCCTATTATTAATTATTATTTCCATTTAAATGTTAGTTATGTTTAACCCTTCAGATACCATAGTACACGACTCATTATATCTGCTTTATGGCATATTAGATCATCTGCAGGAAATATAGTGAGTTAAAATATTTTAGTCAATTATTTGATTATATTAAATATCGAGATACACCGCATTTTCTGTACACACATATATTTATCATAGTCAAATACATTATACATACAAAATTCATGGACTGTAAGTGTTAAAATTATGATCATTTGCTTTTTGGCTATTTTTCAGATTCAGATTAAGAAGAAGGATCACAAGGGATGGCAATAATCAAGAAATGGTAATTTTAAAATTTCATGTTTAATAAAATCCAAACAATAGAATATATATAACATAAAAATAAAATACAAATATTTGCTCTTTAACAGCCCATACAGTGTTTCCATGTAATAATTATTGAATGGGGTTTGCAATTTTTAAAATTATCAGTAGTCTAAGTATCTTTCTTTCTTTTTGTAGTTTGAATTTATATTATATAGCCCTCCGTATGTTATATATCAAACATAACAGAAATATAATCTACAATTGTCTATAAAAATTAATTCTGCACACAATAAATAAGAAGACACTTTTATTAGAAAGCAAACCAGTCAAGTGCCTTACTTGGGCTATACAAATAGCTGTAATTAAATGGCTTTTATACAGGAAATGATTGCCTGTATTGTATTAGTGGACTGTGGTTTACATCTATGTGAATTATATACAAACTAAGTATGAAAACGGTATTCTTGCAATGACCTAATTCCTTATGCACTGCATAGGATATAAATAGAATTCCTGTATGCATCCTATACACTGGTAACAAGGTGGTCAGATTGGCATTAGAACAAAACTGTGATTCTAATAAGTAAAAAATCATCAACTTTCTACTTTAACGTGAGAGATTGTTTATTCCTAAGAAATCCATGCAGGATGTTTCGACTTTACGTCACAGCCATCTGGAGACCTATAAAAAGATTAGAAAACAAGCATGGCAATCATATCCTCATCTACAGGCCATTAATGGAAATTTATTAGAGAGTGATCAGGCAAGTGTAACTGTTTGGATTCAGTATTTTCCAATATGCAGATTATTTCTAAATTGGCATTCTAACTGTAAAATAAGTTTTCTGTGATCAAGTAAATCAGAAATATCTGAAAACATGTTAACAATTGTTCTTGATAATTTACATTAAATATATGAAAGTAACTTCTGAACTGCAATTACTTTAACTTCTCACATTTTAGACAGTAATACAGTCACTGAAAATGCATATGATCAATTGATGTATAAATCTTTGCGATATTCAGAATAAGCAAGTATTTTGTGGCTAAGCCTTATTGGACATCTGTAGATTTCTTAGAGCCCTGTTAGCTAACTGAAAGGTAGAAAATTTAATTGATAATATGGCTAATGAACAGTGAGGTTATAATCCTCATGTTGGCTATTTTTACTTCTAAGAACTCCACTGAATCTACAAAATGTGACCTGTGTATAACAGTTATTTATTGAGATAGTGTGTGATAAGTGAGGTGGTCTTTAGAATAGAACCTAATGTGTTAATGCTATGCTTTGTATCTTTCAAACATCTTAATTTAAAATAAAAATAATATGATATATCATGCCTTGCATTTAATGATAATTCTATCACATGGTTACATGTTCTAAAAGCATTAATTAATGTGGACATATGTGTATGTGTAGACATATACATATACACACAAACATTATTTGAATTTTCATGTCTGTTACTTAAAGAATCCAATGCATCAGCTCACAAGCCTCTTTTATGTAATAGATGCCTGATCACTGCTGCCTCTAGCCATTGGGGAAAAATCTTTCTATCTGCGAATTCAGAAAAGCTCATTCGAGTTTTACATAATATTGAAATGATCATGTGCCTTTAGATATATCAGATGTCTAATTCAGTGGTCCCTGTTGTGCCTGTACAGCCTGGGAGATAATGAAGCATAGTAACTACATAGTAGAGTGTTCATAAGAATTCTAACTATTTTGTGCTTGATTTTGAAAAATGTGAAAAAAAATCACAGGCATGACTAGCTCATACTGTATTATATATCATGCCTGGATACCAAATAACCTTGTTTCCAATGTGATGCTATTTAATTACATATATTTAACAGTACAGTGCTCAGTTCAAAGGTTGAGAATCTCAAAAACACATGAATGGTTTCAGAAGTAGTAGTATTTCTGAATGCAATATTTGGCATATTAGTAATATATTCAGGTCACTTCTGGGTGGCAGTATTGTAGTCAGTTAATTTTGGGCCTGGTCTTATTATTAAATTATTTTGATTTCCCATTTTCATGTTGTTTCCAATATGAATCTATGATCAGCTATTCAACTGCTTTATAAAGTTCTCATTTTACACTGGAAACACACACACACACACATATGCACACACACACACTCATATATAGACATGTAAACACCTCCACATACATACACATGCACACATGTATATGCCTTACCCTGTAAGCAAGCTATAGAATTAATGCAGCACGAGTTGCAATATAATTGTGTACATTGTGAAAGCAATGTTTACCCTGAATAAATCAACCTATGAAAATATAGGCTAATTTACAAAACATATTTAAATTGATTCTGAAGAATTTCCTATAAATAATACTGCCATAAGTAGTATACTACATTTTGTTTTATTTTATACCATAGAAGGATAGTACCAGCATGATCTTTAACTCATAATTCATTTATAAGTGGAGAGCATTCAATATTATATATCTATGCTGAATTTTTCAATATGCATCTTATATAAACTGCAGCATGGATGAGCTGCTGAAGTACATTTTTTAATCTGAACAGTAAACAGTGTAGATCTCAGTTATAAGATTCATTGTATCACATATAATTGAGAGACCTTTCAGAGTTTGCACTTTAGGCTTAAAAACGCTATACAATTATACTGCTACATAATTCAAAGTATAATGTATTTTTTCATGGGAGGGGGAGTTGAGAGATTTAAATGCTAAAACCCTACATAATGCATTTTAACAATTTAGAAATACTTGCCTCATCAGTTCCTTGAGTGATATAAGCATGTGGTTCTTCAATATATGTAGGAGGTTAAAAAAACCCACAATATATCAGCATTTTTATTAAGGCATTTCCCAAAATGATATACAATGTTAGAAAAATATTGCTGCAATGCTCACCTGTGTTGCATTCTAACAGAGAGAGAGAGAGAGAGTATAGATATTATAAAATACACTGGAGCCAGGCTGGAGTCTGCTGCTTGCAGCATTCCGAATCAACATACAGAACAAAAATGCACAATCGCCATGGTGCTAGTACTGTACCTGCAAATCACTATAGATACAAAACATGACTGAGATGTGAAGCCATTAAAACACAACACACCAGAGCAAATTGTCAATGTAATTACACATCGACTCACTGCGTAATACAGATCTGATTCCCAGTCTCAGAAAGCAAGGCCCTGCTTTAAGCAATAGCAAAGTGCCTCACATCTCCCTGCACAACCAGGGTCTGCCAGAAGAGAAATGCAGGCAAAGACGTTACCCAGATCTGAAACGCTTTTATCTGTCCTTAGAGAGAGATTTCTTCCAGTCTTTGAATATTAGAGCGATCTACGCTAGCAACAAGGAAGGTAAAAGGCGGCGGGTTGATTTTTTCCTGCAGTCTGTAGTGCTAGAGGAGGAGATGTTGGTTGAGAGAATAGGAATTGTTCCAGTGCTGCTGCTGCTGTTGTTGATGGCGCGGGGCAGATTGCTGATCACTCATGCATATCAATAACCGTGTGTACTTGAGATTTCTCATGACATCATCATTACCTTGGTCTCCCGCGGTCCAGGACCTCTGACCTTGCCGGGCTGGTCCACATTTTGGCACTGAAAGCCCTCCAATGATGGCCCTTTTCTCCTTCTTTCAGACCGGGGGCAGCAGCAAGCCAGCAAGACCGCATCTTCTTCTCCCCAGCTCTAGGAGCCCTGAGAAATCGAGGAGCTTCCCCCCTAAAACATACATACACACAAGATATTTGCAATCAAGCTGCCACCATTTGGTAAAAAGCTCTATACCGTGCATAATCTAAACGGATCAGGAGCTGGATCCTCGAATCATCTTGTCACTTTCTACTGAAATGGGATTTTTTTTCCTCCTTACACTGCGCTGGAAATTGCCGATGGCTTTACATCTTCATAGAGGCTCAAGAGTCTTTCGTGAGACTGAAGCAATTTACAATGCAAATAGAGGCCTGTGAAGGGATGGATGCTTCTCACTCTTAACAGCTTGATGCACCTCAGTAGCTGGTTTTGTTTTCTGATATTAACAGATGAATTGTTGGTTATCGCTGCCGGAAATTACTGGCTGAAAGAAAAAGTTCGGAATAAACTTTGAAGGCAACAGATCTCTTTTGGATGTGTATTAGCTGCACACACACAAAATCAGGTCACAATTGCATAAGAGGATGAATATTTTAAAGCACCGCTCGTACTTCTTGGAGGAAACAACACGTCTGTTTCTCAGAAAGAATCTGGATTCTAGCAAAGAAATAAATCTAAATAAATAAAAATTCTGTGAGGAAGCGAGTTGTTATCTTTGGTTATCTAGCTGTATGAGTGTGTTGGTCTTCATAAAGCTAGATAACCGAAAGTAAAAACTCCTTCATGATCATCGTGAAGCCTGTGGAAATGAAAGACTACATCAAGAGACAGTAAAAACCGAGAAAGGTCAGGAATGCTTATTGAATCTAACATTTTTACAGCTAAAGGTGAGAGTGGAGGAAATTAGATGACATACACATTCCAAAATATGAAGTTGTTAGATGCCATAGCATGGGTAGTTATATGCTGCAAAGAGGAAATGGTACTGGTAAACAATGCATGTGCAACTTTTGCTGTTAAATAAAACAAGTTAATATTTGAAGGGCTGAAGTAATTTTTAGAAAGACATTTAGAAATGCCGAGTATCATTTTGCAAAATGATTCAATGCAATTAAAAGGCCTTAGACGAAAAAATAAAGATCTTAGTGCTGATGATGACAATAATATGGTGTGGACTAAATTGGGAAAATCTGCCTGGGAGGATCTTAAACAAAACAGTTGGGGTTATATTTCAAATGATATGAAATCAGACTTTCAAAAAAGTTTACACGGGAGTGTAGGCAAGCTTAATAATTTATAGCTGCTGAGAACTCGGTGGAGCTGCACAAAGATGAAAAAAGTGGTAGCTGATTTTTATTCTTCTATTCAAAATGCAAGCACAGATGCTTCTCTGTTCCAAGAGGGTTTCCTTGAGGAAGCTACTGAAGCAGAAAGACATGATGGAGACGAGATCGCCTCCCCCCTTGTCAAAGTGTTAAAAAATGTTCTGTGTCTTACTCTGCCTCTAGCATTGGAAATGAAAGTGACATTTACTCCAAAACCCACGTGTGCGCCTCCTCTCTTTTTGTTTAAGGATGATCAGATCTATCCAGGAAACTGCTCTGGCATCCCAAACTGAAATAATTAGGACGTATATAGACCTGACAAAAATGGAAAGGGGGTGGGGAATCTGAGGGTCTGTCTTGCCTAATTGATTCCGTTAAACGGAATGCAGGAGATGTGAACGGCTGGACGCTCCCATTCCCACGCTCGGGGGCAAGTGGCAATGCCATGCCCCGGCAGCCTATGACAGACAGCCCTGTTGGGGGTTGGGGTATGAAAAAAACATCAAGTGCACCACACCATACTCATCTCCATCGCTTAAGAAAGTAGAGGCATTTCCCACCCACAGCCATCTGCAGGCTCCCAAGTGGGAACACCAACTGTTCTGGAGCTGCATACTGTCTGTTTCTGCTAATTCTATAACCACTCTTTAAGCTTCTTATAATCAAGTTTAGCCTTTTTTCTGTGGTTGAAGTTTCACAGAATATTTAGAAAATAAAGGTAGAGAAACTAATATGAAGCAATTCTAAGAAGTCAATTTATTTACAGGGTTCCTGTCTTCCCCAGTGACAAATTCGCAGGCATAATGTTTTGGCCTTACAACTGTCCCACGTTTTTAATAAATGCATATTTATATTACATTTGTCATTATAATTCCCGCAGTTTGGGTGTCTTTTAAAAGTGCATTTGAACAGGATTAATTCTGAAGGGTAGCACTTTTCCTTGGACTTGCCCTAACTATGTTTCCAATGGCACACTATTTTATAATACTATATTGGAAATAGACCCTCTCAAAAGTAGATAAACATAAGATAGAAGAAAACAGTTCTCAGCCTTCTTCATAAACTGAAGGACCAACCTTCTACAGACTGAGAATTTTTTACAAAATTAGAAGGAACAAGTAAAATATATTTGTATGTATATATATATTTGCCTTGTTATATCATATCTGGTCATATCACACATGCTGAGGGGAAAGGAGTGGAGAAATAGTAAAGAGTTATCTAGAAATATTATACATGAGCATACATATTGTGTTTATGGCTATTTCTATTTAAAATAGAAGATTTACCTTAAAGGTCATAAAATATTATCGATAGTTGTAAAATAGATGTCATTTTATGTCTAAAGAGCTTACTAGTGTCTTTTAACTTAGTTTCAGCTAGAACTCCAGACAGACTTTATTTACATAAATTCCCACTTTGGCTGCTGCGCACGTGCCGGAGTTTTACTACTGTAGTGACCGTTGAGAAGACCCTTGTTTATTTACTCTAGAAGCACTGTTTGTGAGAACAACCTTTCATTGTTAAGTGCCTGTATGCCTTTCATTTATTGCATGTCCAGGGGTGCTATTTACCTAGAGCCATTGTCTAGTACAATTAACATTTACATTACAAAGTGTGTGGTTTTTTTTCCTCAAAGAGGTTCAATTAAGGCAATAAGATGTTTTCTGAGGAAACCTATTGTTTACTGAAAGCATTCAATTGAGTCAAATTACTTAAGCTTTTGCTTACTTCTTGGTCCTTTATGTAAATTTGTTAAGGAAAATATCTAAGGAAAATGATCAGTTTTATAATTATGTGTTCGCCATTGTCATATCAAAATTGTTTTGTACCATGTGAATGTTACATGACGATCAATCAATAAAATACATGTCAATGTTATATTACATTATTTTTATTATTGCTCTTCCACTGCTCCGCTGCAACATGTCCCAGATTTTTCTTTGACATTTCACATTAAACTTCTGATTTGGGGGAAAGAAATTATATTAAAATACTATAGAATGACCACCAAGTTTATGTTTCCAGAAGTTCAACTCGTAAACATTGTTTTATAAAATGATCTCTCAATAAGATGGGATTTCTTCAAAACCTAAAATATTCAAATAATATAGTTTTAAGTAAAAAAAAAAACCCTGTAAATATCAGTTGAGTAGGCTTTTGAAAGCTAGTTTTAACATTGGCATAGCCCAGATCAAGTTTATTTAGCGTACCACTGCATTGTAAAACAGTTGGCGTGAAGTTGCAGGTTGCGTGAGGATGCATGTTAACTAGTAGGAACCCAGGCTTATTCTTTGTGAAAAGGGAGTAGCAGATTGCTGTGCAAGGCCAATGTTAAAAAGGCAGCTGAATTTAACACCATCTGGAAGAAAAGATCCCTTCACGACTTTCTCACACCGTCAGACAAAACTAGTGTCTCTTGTTCTGAGCCCTTGTCTATGCAACCATACAATACTGAGTCATTATACTTTTGCTGAGAGAAAATTTGAGAACACAATATGGGTAACCAGTGAATGACCAAGTTTCATTGTGCCCGCTTAAGTCGATTGAAATCTACGTCTAGAGCCATGAATGGTAGTATTGTTTTCCTCACCGGGGCTGTACTAAATGTCAGCACAGTGTAAAGAAAAACTTGAAGTCTGCAAATAACTTACCAGATCTCAATTATAATATTTTCCCACACTAGAACTAATATCATTGCTAGGGTCTACAATGCACAAAATACAAAGAGAAATGAAAAAATGAGTTCATTTACAAGTTATTTTGAGCACAATTTTTTTTATTTTCTGATGGGAACTTTAATTCGGCATGTAGAACTGAATAATCCTTTCCTGAGAAGTTCGAGTTACAAAACTGCTTCTTATATAATTAAGAAAATAAACTATGTAAACAACTTGTATCCTGCAACTATTGCAACAGTCTAGCATGGGACAGTTAAAACGTTAATAGGTGTACTCTATATCACCCGGGTCGCTTCTTCTGAGTTGAGTCTAGAGAAAGATTTCTCTTTGAATATTTTAGAAATAAGTCTGAAGTTAATAAACACAATGGTGGGAAATATATTTCTGCAGATGTTGCAGAAATGCATCAGTACTTCCCAGTTGAGATGCAGGAACCATAAGAAATGCTTCCAATTCTCTTACTTTTGATTATTTTTTTCACTTGATAATAAGTTCTATTATAAGTGCTAATCAATTTAGTCTTGCATTTAGCATTCACATATATCAATTGGCAGCATACACAATGCAGACTGAGACAAGGAAATAGTTCAAAAAGATTACAAGGAGTTAGTTATATATGTTTTATTAGAATGTCTATGTTTTAAATCTAATTGACTGCAATTTTGTTAGTGTGTCACAAAATGCCATACAATTCTTAACATGAAACTGGAAAACAATGAATAACTGTACTTTTGCTGAATAATACATCTGTGCCAGCCCATTACCTAGTATAAGCAGGAACATTAATTGCAGTATTTGACATTCTGAATCCTACTGTGTAATAATGAAAGAGAGACTAGCCAAAATGACTTGTAAAAAGTTAATGTTGGAAAAGTTACATTTTCTTAACCAATAGTGGTAACTTCTCTTGTAACAACTTTTAAATTAAGAAAAATAGTAGCAATTATACAGAGAGCATAATGACATAGGTATGAAATCAAATTCCATTCATAGTAGGTAGATAGAAGAGTCAAAACTTTTAAAACACTCTGCAGATCATGGTGCTAATGGAACTGTTTGGTTGGCAGTAATAAATGGATAATATTGTACAAAAAATGGCAAACAGACTATATTTTCCACTACAGAAAGGGTATGAATGGACATAACTGTAACTGTATCTACCCCCTACTAAAGTTACCTTTGATATTTATTAAAATGAGATAAATTTATTATTTATAGTTCTAACCAAACATTTCACTAAATCTGTTTTAGTTTCACTATGTAGTTAAACAGTGTGTGTTCTCTGTTAGTTGCATTGTGGGATTTCTTGTTTGGATTGAAATGTTTGTTTCTCATTTCCTTTGGCTGGCCAGAAATGGGGGAGGGGCAGAACAGTCCTACAGAAACACTATAGAGAAAACTCCATTCATTTGTAAAAACACACACCACTTTCATAGATAGCACAACAAAAACACTTTTTTCATTATTATACCTTAGAAGAAAGGAAACATGAATATTTGACAATTATAATTTCCTAGGAAATGCATAAGATTATCACACTGGGCCTATTTCATTGAGGGTATAGAAGCTCTTTGACTTTGCACTTGTAATTTAGCAACAACTAAATTTTTTCCCTTGAAGCTAGTACTTATTTTCTTTTACTATTAACTGAAATATGCCAGTAACATGTTATATCTGGATTGAACCAGGGGTGAAATTTAACAGCAAGGGCCAGATATTGCTTCCAGTGTAGTTTTGCCATTGACTTCACTGAGGGCAGGATCAGACCTCAAATCAGGGAAGTCCAACTGAAATATTTGGAACCCACTCCTGCTCTCATTGAAATCAATAGGAAAATTCTCCCTGGCAAGACCAGGCCATTAGTGAATCAAATCCTTGGGCCCAGTCCTGCCTCTACTGAAGTCTATGTCCCCCCCCCCCCATTTACTTAAGCAAGAATAGGATCAGGCTGTAAAAGTGACTGTTGGACTTAACTGATTTAGATGCCCATCCTGTATCATATTGACAATATTAACTGGAGAAATCTGTTGTAATCTATGTCTAGTTTGCTAGACTGAGTATAAAGTGGATTTTTTGACTTATTTTTCTAATGTATTGTCTTTAGCAGATAAACACTTGAGGGAGAGGAAACATATTTAGGAAACAATAAGCATATTGATTTTGGGGGGAAATCAGAATTGGATTTTATTTTCTTTTTAAAAGGTTGGTTGTCCCATAGCATGGCAAAGAAATGAACTGACCACTGTTGCTATTATTGTCAGCACACACTTCATGCTAGCTTTGCACTGGCACTGTGCAATGTGAGCTGAGTGCACTTCTTTATGTAAGATGCTGAACGTCCTATAAAACTGAAGGATGGATAGACAAATGCGGATAGCTGGCCTGTAGCAGTACAGTGGCTACCACCTATGCTCCGGAAAGCAAAGGGAGAAGGTGAGGTGCTTCAAGTGTGTAAACTCAGAAAACTTAACCACGAGGAAATGCTAAAAAATATTGTTTTGTTCAGAACCCTACAGCCTGTTTGTCAATAGGTGAATGTATTGTTTCCTCCTAAAGCTGAGCAGGTGCAGGAGGTGCGCATGACTCAGAATGCAGGTTGCACTCAGCCTCCCACAGAGGCTGTTGCTCCTGCTGAGAGGGCTGGGGTAGCAGCGGCAGCGAGCCGGTAGCTGGGCAGTACCACGTTACTGTGTGACAGGCACCAGTCTGAGCACCTCCTGGAGGAGCGATCCCCTGCCTTTCTGGCGAGAGCGCTGATTGGTGTTTCCCGGGAGACAGGATGGCTGATCTCCTGGACTCGATTTGTTTTCTCCTCCCTCCAAAGCAGGCTCTGCCCCTACAAAGGCAGCACAGTGGTTTCCCAGTCCTCTGCCTCGTCAGGTTAGTCATGTCAAAATTCGCTCCCTAATCTCCCACTCCCCGGGGGTTGCTGAGTTTCTTTCCACCACGGTAATAGTTTATCACATAGGTTTTTTTGGTTTGCAGGACCACGTAGTCTGCATTATTAATGTCAACTATTAATTGTTGTTAGTGATCATTATTAATTATTTTCTAAGAGGCATTAACTTGTGTCTGCCAGTCTCGTAAAAACCTTATCAAAGTCCCCTCCTCCTACCAGATATCATATCGCCAAGTAATTGAGTTATTATTACTATTGATTTGTCATCATGTCAGTGTTACCGTTTGCATGTGGAAATCTCCTTCTGTGGATGAAGTGAAAAGAACAAGGCATTTCCCTTCTGGCTGCGCCTGCTCCTTATCCAATAGCCAAAGTCTAACCCCTTTCTTTTGGGACGACTAGGCTAGTCGTGACTTTCTCTATCGCTCCGCCTATGGTAACCCCACTGCAAAACTACAATTAACTCGACAAACAGTCTGCAGATAAACGATTGACAGTCTGCAATGGCTATGATTCACGTTTACTGTGTGCAGTTATGTGAAACTTTGCAGACACAATTGTGTGTTACTGCTCTAAACTGGAACATTACATTGGGGTTCAGCGACGCTTCTCACAGAATTTCTCTCTCCTCCCCCCTCCCACCCGTCCCAGCTCATCTCTCCCTGGCATGGGATTTGGTGGAAAGATCGAACTCCCTGGTTGGTAGATACAGTATAACTTGTCCAGATTGCTATTCCACCCCCCTCCCAGATCTGGGTCTTAAGTACTTACCAAAGCCAGTTAATAACATCATGCATGGACATTTAAACTTGTTGTAAGTTCCAGAGAGGATTAGAGAGAAATCACGCTGTGCGCAGCTAATGATACCATCTTAACTCTTTAACTGGGAGCTAAATCCACCTCAGTATGGCAAACAGGCTGCCTTCCTCCTTGACTGCGTGGGCCGAGGAGGAAGAGGAGAAAAACCAAAGAAGGCACCATGATACCTGTCCAGAGAGGGACAGGGAAAGGGATACTAAGTTGTCCCCAGTTCCAGATATTGAATAGGCTTGTTAAATTTGCCAGTGTAAACATTGCAATAATATTCAAATTAATGTTGCGTTCTTAGAATACACCCTTAACGACTAATGTTGACTATTAAGCGGGAAGGCGAAGCTGTTTCTTGTTTCATAGGTAAATACAGCAGCAGATTGGATATATCATAGAATTCTGATGTAATGGGGTTTCGCAATAGATTGACTAGGAAGGCTAATTTTTCTGCATACTAGATTGTTTTGGTTTAATTAACTGTGCGCAGGATTTGATACAATGGAAATGCTGTTTTTTTCTGAATCGTTAACAGTAACCGTTTCTGTTATTGGGTTTGCGCTGTAAGGGTAGGCCCAATTATATAGGGTGTTATGAACTTGAATTCCTGGCATACAAAAATAGACATGCTCGGTATCATACAGGGGGAAAAAGTAGTATTTTTAAAACGATATATTGGTAGCTACATGTTTGTAATATTAACTATTTTTATACTGGTTACTGCTATTCTCTGAATTCGTTTGAAGTGTTGTAGTCGTGTTGGTTCAATATATACCTACGTGGATTCTCTGAATTTTTAAGAGAGAGTTGCATTTGAGCATAAGACCTAGATTCGAGGTATCCGTGAAATAATTTATAGTGAGATGCTTTGGAAGTGATGTATACACAGGCGCGCCTGGCAAACACACATTAGGAGCACAGAACACAAACATTAATACACACACTAATTATACATTACACGCATGCACAGAAAGTCCACGGTTAAAACTCGGTTGTTCTTTCAGGTCTTGATTAATTAGTGTGTGTGTGGAGTTGGGAATGTGTCTTTCAATCCTTTGTAGTTCTACTAAAATCTGAGGCACGTGCCATTGGAAATCAAATGAACATCATAAACTGAATTTTTTATTAGTTTATTTTACATACAGATTATGCATACATTTTAAAGCGTGATATGGTACGAATAGATGCCCTTTTCTATTTGTTTCCTATTTTGGAAATGATTAGCAAATTATGGCCCCGATGATCCTGCAAAACTTTCGGCATCAAGTAAAGTTGTAATATGTAAAAACGCCTCAATGAGCAGGATCGACGAGCCCTATATGACAGACAGCAGCAGCAGTAAAGACATTGCTCAAAGATAAAAAAATTTCTGTAGGGAACATCTGCCGCTCATTTATATATAATTTTTGGGAAAGTAGGAAACAGGACAAAAAGCTACAACTAAGAGACAGTGGAAAACGCACAGTAATTTACCTTCGCTAGATCCTAGGAAGAAGTCTTGGGTCCTTCCCCATATGTCTACTAGAAAAACAAATGTGCCACGTTTTTGGTTATTGAAGTCAATGAGAGCTTTCCCAGTTGACTTGAATAGGACCAGGATTTGGACTTGTATAAGAGGAAGGAATATATGGGCTGATAAGGATCATTATACTGTTAAAAGAAACTGTGTGCGCATGAAAGGGGGGATTTAATTAAATTTAAAAAAAAACAGACTTTTTATTTTAAAATAAAATAGGATACGTTTACTCTGTTCATGTCCGTTTACTGAAAGGACTGTTAAACTAAAATACACTTCACTCCCATTATAATGTATACTATCTTTGGGAAACAAGAATTTCGGGTGTTATAAAAGAATATTATTATCATTAGAGTAACAGTAATGGTTAATGTAATTGGAATCTAAGACACAATAACCTTATATGATGGAGCCAGAGCCAGTTAGACCTACATCAGAAAGCCTGTATAGTGAGGGTGGAATGTACATGTGTAATTTTTCCTTTACCTGTATAGCTCAGGAACCATTGGGGCTACATCAGAAAATGTAAAATTAACACTATTTTGTACAAACTATAATTATTGTTCTTAGTCACCTTCTATTGCAGATGGCAGCTTCTATTGTACCACCTAAGATTTCTCCATACTTGCATAGGAAGAGTATTGCCTTGTATTAGGATTGAAATTGAACTAGTACTAATTATTAACAAATTTTTAAATAAGAAATGTGTGCTTCAAACCAGCACTTTTATAATCTTCTTTATGACTTTATAAGCATTTGATGGAGCCATACATTATATAGGTTGTGCTTTGTTGATTACTAGAGATTTTATGAGGTACTAATATTTTACCATATTTAACCATAAATATATTGATAGAAAATATGACTATGAATATTATATCTTCATATAATTACACATAATGGAAAAGTGGCAATAAATATGTTGATTTACATATTAAATCTTAGATTAATGCATGAGTACCATGCAGAAGGAAAAGATGCATTTTATTTTATAAACATATAATTGAACCAAATTGAAACCATCAGTTGTTGGTTGGTTTAGGCATAAAGTGTATTTTCACCTTTAAAGACCCATACTCAGTACCTGTTTGAAGGTATTAAGTGAAATGAGTTTACAAAACCTTAGTGAACTGGCCGAACACTGCAAATGTTGCAAACTTTTTCGATAAATTTACCTCTACATTTACTTTAGCTACTAAGGAAAGATACATAGTATGACTGGTAACACAGAGTCAGTTACCTCCATTGCCAAGTTATATGCACTGGCTAGAAGACAGGATTTCAATTTCTCATGTACCGTCCTTTAACCTTCATGATCAATAGGATCATTTAAAACAAACAAACAAAATCAAGTAAATATTTAGAGATTATTACTCTAATAAAACAAATGTTTCCACTGATTGTTGGAAAAGTGAGGCTTAGAGATTTTATAACTGATTATATTTAACTTTAGTTCTGTTCTAGCAGAAATAATATTTGATTTGATTTGGGGATTTCTAATCCTATTTTGTACTAAAAAGTTACATTTTGCATAGAATATAACTTAAAAGGAGAAAACAATATTTATAATTTCATCATTTAAAAATGATTCATCAAATTTAGCAAAGTTAGATATTATAACATCTTGCACATAACTACATTATTAAGTTAATCTAATGCTCAGACTTATTACCACATTCACGGGTGTCTTTCTGATATCTCTCCAGTCCACTGGATTTTGAAGTGTGATTATGTAAATTTTTCACTGATAAATAAATTACTATAATTGTAGTTGAAATACTACTGAAATTCTTAAGACCATTGCATCTAAATAATATATTATGCATTACTTAATTATTTATCAAGACTAATTCAAAATAACTGTAGGGCAAAGCATACATTTATTTTTAAATAGCCCTTTTTGCACCAGGTACAAAAATGTTCCTGACTTTTTTGGGGGGGGGGGGAATGAGAAAAAGAAGTTTCTCTCATTAAATGCAAGACTCTTGTTTGGCCTAATAATATTGTCACAGTGATGCCATTCTTACAGTGACCATAATACCAGTCTGGTAATTAGAATATAAATTTTGATAAAGAGATGTGATTTCTGTTATCATTAATACTAGAAAAGCACAATTAATATGGGGCATAAGAAGAGACTCCATAATCAGTAACAAAACAGTATCTGTTTTAACAGTCACACAGGTATAGTGGGGAACTGGCAGGATTTGAGTGTCGATAGATTTAGTCATAGACTAAATCTACAACAAAGCAAGCATTTCAAAATTAAAATGATGGGTTTTCTATATTTAAAACTGACATTCTGTACTAAATGTGAAAAGTCACAGTGAACAGACTAGTGACTATTGAAAGCAGTAGACTGCTTTCAGAAAGCCCATTTCACTGCACCTTTCAGGGAACCTCATGTTTAGTCTTGTGCAAATTCTAATTCTAGATTCTATTCTAATCATCATGTAGAAATCATCATAGGTATCATAAGTGTCTAGTTTATACACAATAGTCTTTTTTCTTTTTCAGGCCACACCTTTATCTAGCTGCTAATGAAATACAGGAGATTGATTGCAGAAAACCTGCAAGGGCATATTTACTGTACCATATATAGTAAGCCCCATTTGGTGCATTAGCATTTAGCCATTTTATGCAAATTTAGTGAGAAAATAACTCATGTATATGATTTAATATGCATCAGCGATAACTCGTAACATCCTTATAAGAAGAAAGGAATTAAAAATTCATTAGAAAACTAGACTAATGTTGCTACATGGTTATAACATTATTAAAGCATATTTCAGTGTTTTGCTTACACTAGTATTCTCATCATGGTGCCACCATTTCATGACAAAGACCATAGAGGAGAAAACATTCAACTTAAAATGTCTGCTGGCACACATCGCTGGATTTGTGTGTCACTAAACAATGAACGAGCATAGCCTTGAATACCAACTATTTAATTAGCACTTTTGCCAGCCATGCATAGAAAATAGCTCATTTACATGCGTCATGCTTAGCGATTATTCCCATAAAAAGTTACCAATTTTTTGTTTAATGTATGTAGGATTCTACTACACCATCATAGGAAAATCAAAACATATGTTATTATTTAAAAAACCCTGAAATTCAGAGATTTAATTAAAACTTGTAAAGTCTTGATATTTCTCTTGGAGATATATTTTAATTATTTAATTTAACCTTAAGTGTGCCACAAAAGGATGGATACAACTAATAATTAAGAACTTCAAAGAGCAACAGAAACCCTCTAATGGCCCCCAGTTTAATTAAAGGCTATTATTACAAACCTCTTGAACATACAGTTACATCTAATGACAAGTGGTGACTTGTAAACGCTGCATTTCAAAGATTCAAATATCTTATTCTAAACACTATTGATAGATGATGCTACAACATGTATATTCACCCACTGAAATATTTTATTTTTAACATCAATGCAACACTTTAAAGAAATTAAATATTTCCATCACTTTGAAAGTATGAGATTTTGAGGCATTTTGCTTAGAATCATTCATTAGTTTTATTCACATCTCTGATTCAATCTGAAACAAACAGTATGTCTATGAGGAAAAAAAGTCACAGTTAATGTAAATAAAAGTCAGCCATATGAGCACAATTTTTTAATAACATATAGCATGTATATATGCATACACATACTGCACATGTGATACATAATATAAATAATATATGTTTAACTTAACATTTATTTTAAAATATTATAGCATATTGGCCTAACAAAAATGTAAATTAAAATAGTAAGCAATTGTTTTAGCAAACAGAACTAATGTACAACTTGAATATCTACAGGAATGAAGGGCAAAGAAACTACCAAATGAAAGGGCATTACAAAAGCCATTATTCATATATAGGGCCCAATCCTGCAACTTTCAGTTACTCACGTAATCATTATTTATGTAAATTACTCCAATGACTTAAATGGGACAGCTCATGTAAATCAGTATTAAAGTAAGCATGGTGTCTAGATTGGGCCTATAGTATATCAAGTGAAAATAGTTTATTAATGCAAGCAAGGCTACATAATGTGAGTTTTAAAATTGAGTAAGGTAGCCATTTTTATCTGCGTTGTATATGTTTTCATCTACGTGGTTTTGCTATCTCAAATGAAACCCAATCCTGTAGTTAAACAGTCATTAACTAAATGAAACGTTAAAGGCAGGGAGGATATTTAAAAGCACATTCGGCAATATGTAGATTCCAACTTACAATTAAATAAAGCAGTATCTAATTTTAACATTATACCAGTCTGTAAGTGAGCAACTGCCGTTTTCAAAAACATCTATGAAATCAAATATTTATATAATATTAGATAAGTGGGAAATGTTACATTTATTTTATAGCCTACTATTTTGAATATATGTTATCTTTTTTCTTAATCCCTGCAAAGGACAAAAGAGAGAATTTTTAAAGGGTGAGGTGATGAATTATTTATTCCAGTGAAAGTTTTATAACATGTAAGTGTACAAAATAAGATCCCTTAGCACTTCAGATAACTAAACTATAATAGAGTAACAGTCAGTGACTTTTGGGATATCTAGTTCTTATGACTACTGAATTTATAAATATGCATCTCCACTTATGTTGGTATAATTTACTATATTTACATCTTTACAATAATATGGAAGAGGGCACATGAAACAGACCATGAGTTACTAAATTTGGAGGCACTGTAAATTCCAGTGAGAAGATAGATATAATAAAAACTAACCAGGAGGGGTTAGATGTATGGTCAAGAAATAACAAAATGGGATTCAACTTGGAAAAATACAAGCTAATACACACCTGGGAGAAAATAATCTGAAACACAGATATTCAATGGGAGGGAGAAAGTTTGAAAGCAATAATGCTGGAAGAGATGCTCGGATTAAAGTGGGGAGCAAATTGGATATAAGGTTATATAGTATGGCAGCAAAACACAGACACACAGACACACCCCAACACACCCCCACTATGCAATACAATTTTATGCAGCATAGATAAAGGCATATTTTGAACCTAGGAATTAATAAATTCCACATGGCATTGAGACTGCATCTAGGATACTGCATATAGGGCAACTTCAGGACAAATCTGAACCCGAAGTACACCTCTACTCTGATATAACGCTGTCCTCGGGAGCCAAAAAATCTTACCGCGTTATAGGTGAAACCGCGTTATATCGAACTTGCTTTGATCCACTGGAGTGCACAGCCCCGCCCCCCCGGAGCGCTGCTTTACCGCATTATATCCGAATTCGTGTTATATCAGGTCACGTATATCGGGGTAGAGGTGTATCAATCAAATTGAGGGAATTCAGAAGAAAACCAGACCAAACCAAAAAACATAACATTAAGGGGCTGAAGGCACTGATTAATGATGAAATATTGAAAGAACTAAGTTGGCTAACTGATGAATAAAAATAGAGGGGAAAATGCCAAATCTCCAAGCCCTGGCAGAGTGTCAATTATGTCCTTGGTTGTTCATGCACATGGCTTTCTTTTGACATCAATTGAAGCCTAGTGGATTCATTTGAAAACAGAATTTGGTCTTCAAGAGGGGGAAGGAATTATGGTCTAAGAGGATATAACTAGGACTAATATACTAGGAGAAACTGAACATAGGAAATTTAGGCAGAATATCTGGACAAATTCCCTAACAAGACAGGCCTATTTGCTTTTGGAATAGCCTCTTAAAGGAAATAGTGGTGGCTCCTTTGCTTGAGTCATTTAAACCTAAAGTGGAGAAAGCTCCAGAGAATACACTGTAGGCTACAATCCTGCAGAGAAAAAGGATTGACTAGATCACCTAATAGATCTTTTCTATTTCTCATTTTTATTATTCTCTGCTAATTTGATTCCAAGTGATTCTATTGCCTACAGTTAAATCCTCCAATAAAATCTTGCTTTTTAAAGATAACTCATAATAATTCATTTACAAAGAGATTTGGAGAAACTCCAATGATAGAAGCCTATTGTGATAGTATTTGCTGCCCAGGTACCATCATGGGAGAAATGGGAATAGAAAGATTGGCCTGAAATATAAATTTAAAAATCAGAAATGAAAATGGCTGGTTTAAGATGCACAGCCTTATGCTGAAGATCCCAAAGGTGTAATTATGTTAGACATAGGCACATTATTCCCATTTATTTGACATAGATAGATATGTACTGTCTTTGCCATTTTCACCATTTCCTATAAAACAGTTCCTCAGAATTATTCTTTTATGTGAACAAGTGCATTACAAATACAATGTAAGAAAGATATATATTTATAAATGAAAAGAATTTAAATATACACTTTTCTAGTCAGAGTGTCCCGAGAATTCGTATTGCTCATTTGGGGCTGACTCATGCTCTCACTGAAGTCAAGGGAAAAACCTTGCAATGGTGCAAGTTCAAGACCTATGCATCTATATCTTCCATTGTGTTGATTTATAAACTTAACATAATTAATTCTGGAATCATTTTAAAATAATTATCTATAGACAGACACTCACCTAGTGCCAAGTCAGGTTAATTACAGAAGCACCAGTCATGCTTCCATAGTTAAGTTTAGGTTTGCACTTAAAGAAGGGATTCAACCACTTTGTTATATATGAAGGACACAGTGTAAATGACTTAAAATTACAGCACTTACTGTACTGAATGAATAATCTTAGAATTTACATGTAAATCACTTAATTAGTTTACTAATTAAAATTATTTTAAAAATGGGATCTGAAAGAAATTTAGCACCCTGTAGCAGATGATTTTTTTGTCCTAGTGTTCTTAATAACAAAATAACACAGACTCTTTAAACTTCCCATATATTTAAAACTCACTGAAACCACATCCATAGTCAATATTTGAATGATTTTTATTAGGATCAATGGTCATTTTTACCTATTATTCTTCATAACTGAAGCAAAAGTTGAAAAATAATGTTCTAAAGGGAATTCAATAAAGAACTTCCCTCTTTCAAAATGGTTGCCATCTCCCATTGTTCTCAATGGGACTGAAGACAGCTCCATATAGCTGATGGCATTTTTTAGAAGAGTATTTCTGTCCCACAGTTTTCAATGGGACTGGGTGTCTCTGCTTTCTAACAGCACAGGGACCAACATCTTGAGGGTAATTTGGCTTTACTCTAACTGAGAACATCACGAAGGAGGCAACCCCCACCTTTAAAAGTCATTAAAAGTCAATTTAATCTAATCTGGGACCACAAACACTAAAATGCCTTAATCATTTCGCATGGTTTCACTACAGAGCAGAGTTAAGGTTGTTTGGGTGCCCTGACTGTACATTTGCATACCCTTACATGTTTGAAGTTCTTTTAAATTTAATCTTAACTCTTAATTTCTGGGGTTTAGAATGTTTGGTTTGGGAATAATTATAACATCAGTACAATGTGCCCCCCACCCCAGCATGTTACAGATATGGACTCTTAACATTAACTCCATTTTAACATAGTTTTTTCCAGGGAATTTCAATGAATGTGCATACTGAAGTCAATGGAACTACTGATGGTAATAAGACCTATGTCCAATCGTATACATTGGCCCAAAATCCTGGGGTTACAAGCTTTGTGGCCGAAAGGCAAATAAACCCTGAAGATAAAAGAGCCTGAAGTTGGCATTATTTTACTGATATTTTAAATGAAATATTCACATTCTAAATCAAGAACAATAACATAGAAAAAAAGATAAGAGAAAAAGAAACAAGAAAAATTACAGAAAAGAGCTGTCAGTCTGCTGAAAACTGCTTTAAAATGGGTTTTAAATCCCCCCTACTCTACACATTTCCCCACTGGTTTAAATCTCTCAGGAAGAGAATAAGGCCTCCCCATCTCCTTCCATTCCTTTATTTCCTTTCCCCACCTGCATTCCTTCCCTCTCTACAGGGTCAGCAAGGCTCTTATTTCCAGAAGAACTGCCATATAATTTGTTTACATTGTGTTTCAAAAATGAATAGAGAAGGAGCGTCAGGGCTTCTCCCAATGTAAATAAGCAAGGTAAGCAAATATATAGCACTTACTCTGGGGATAAGAGCTTTGCTGACTTTGGGGACTGAAGGGAAGGGTGGGGAACAGGAGGGACTCAAATTAAGTCCCTGAGATGCAGGAGGGACACGAGTCACAGAATTTAACCTTTAAATACAAAGGCTGATCTGATCTTTCAATACTGGTTTGGTGCTGGTGTACCCTCTTTTAATAGAGATATCTTGGATTTGTGCTGATCTAAGTCAGATCAGAATCAAGCCCCATTTTTAATTTCAGCATTTCACTAGCCCCATTTTAGTTACATTTTACCCTTTTTAATTTTCTCTTCCATGAATAGTTTGCAGTTTTCCTGTTTCATCAGAAGGGAATGAGAAACTGAGGAAGCATCTTTGCTGCTGGCAATCAGCCTGAAAATTGTTTGTGCAGGAGCCAATCAAAGAAGAGAGATTATAGCTGCCATAAGAGTAGAGAGAGAGGTTATAGAAAAATAACCATACTGCTATTATGCAAATCCCTGCTCTCTGATTGGCTAATCATATCTGTCAGCCAGCATTCAGGGATTTGCATAATATACTCTTTAAGGAGAAATAACTGTACAGTGATTATGCAAATCGGAACCCCTCAGCCAATCAGAGTTTGGTGAATTACACAGCTAGGAAAAAACTGTATACAGTAGTTTAGCATCAGTAACTGAACAGCATCTCTGAACAGTGATTGCCAAATAGAATTCTATTTCATTATAATTAGCAATAACATCTTATTCACTTATACACAGCTATATGTGTATGAAAATATATTTTCATTGGTATATGTGGAAAAAGATTAAATTGTTTATTTTATTTAATTTACTGTAGTAGATAGGGCTAGACATCTGTTAATTTATGATTGTGTAATTTATAAAGTTCTTAATCTTTACAAGTTAGTAAATAATTATAAATACCATTATTTTTTCTCTTCCCTATCTGTCAGTGTCTTAGGACTAGGCAAATTTAATAGTAAGCGGAAACCTAATTGATATGGTTTCTGTTTTTGCTTTATTGTCTTACTTCAAATTATACATTACTAATTAATCTTTGTACACTGTACATTGGAGGCAGATTATAGATGAATTAAAATGTCATAATTAAGATTTCAAAAGATAAACTATCAAGGTCTTGTCAACAAAGATGAAAAACTAATAGGAAACAACCCCAAACCAACTAAACAAAAACAGAGGCAGATAGACAAAAAATACCTGCAACATCTGAATCAAATGTTGTGTGGTTTTGTGGGAAGAATACTAGTCTCTTTTTTTAACCTGCCCCCATAGCTCAATTCTGATATAATATTTTAATATGAATATTTTTAAAATATTTATTAAATTTTGTCCATCCTAAAATCTCTGCGGCATCCAAATAAAGGATAACATTACAAAGGACTGGATTCTCTTCTTATTTACACTAGTGTATGTCAGGATGAGAATAAGGGCTACTGTCTTTCTTTATATCCAAGCACTTTCCAAATTATGCTTAATCATCACCATCACCACCACCACTTATATAGCACTCATAAAGCACTTAAAAATTTCAAAATCCTGTACAAACATTTATTAATTAACCTTAAAACATGACATATGCATAAATGTTACCAACTGTGAACTTTTTAAAAAGCAGGTAAATCTCTCTTAATTCTATAGATGCCTTTCTTCATTTGAATTCAAGAGTAAACTCATTATACATCTTAGAGCTGCCCTGGCAAATGAAAATCTGTGTTTCCTGTTTTGCTTTTACCTGACATATACAAAAGGCCAGAAAAGTCTGTTGATTATTAAAAAAAATGTTTAATAATTTGTTTACATTAGAAATGTAGCTCTTGTCTTCCCTGGAAGATTTTATATTGCTTTGTCTCCACAAGGAAATACACCTGTTGCTGAGAGAGAACTTAGCCCAGCAACTGGTGCAGCTGAACTGATGCTGAAAATGGCTAACTACAAATGTAGGTAGAACCAAATCATATTCGACACTTTTTCAGATGCCCTAGTTTGAACCTTGCTTGGAGATGGCCTGAAAACATTCTGGTTCTCCCCAAACTTTCAGCTGAACTGTTTTTATAACTGGCTCATCGGTACCTGTTGGTAACTCCTGTTGTCAGCAATGGGAAAATTTCAAAGTGTAGATAGGCTTATGGTGACCAGTGAAATTATGACATCACAAGAGTTAAGAAACTGAAAACTAAACAACACAGAGAGAAAGGGATTTTTTAATGAGACTTTTAAAAGCTCATTGTTTTTCATTTGATTTTAAAATTTGCTTAATTCCAATGGCTAATGTACATTTCAGAGAAGAGATATCTTTGGTAAAATTTCATCTCCCCTGCTGCTTGAATTAAGTTACGATTGTTCACATTACACATGCTCTCAGATCCTAAGATGTCCTTCAGCAAAACCATGGAAAACTAAACTTGACATTCCTATCTTCTTGATATTTCTATTTGTAAAAAACAAGCAGCCAACTTTATGTATCAAAAAGAAGCAACAAACTCAATTCTTCTCAATTAAAGAAGCATTGGGCGTCGACCTTTTAGAGAAGACAAAATACCTGTTTTTCATGGGCTTTTTATAATGTAGCCAAGAAGAAAATAAATCACGTTAGTTTCATATTTGTTTTTGTGGGGTCCAAGTCGATTAAAGTTTAAAAGAGCAAAATGTGATGTAGATTATAAGTGGTTCAAATGTTCCATGAAGATCTATAAAATTCTGCCAAGTTTGCTATCTTGAAATTCACTACAGAGCAGAGGACTTTAAGTCTGGGGATCCTCTTGATATGGTCAAAGGATACTAGTGGAATGGCCATATAGAAAAGAAGACAGTGTATTGTATACCTTGCATGAACAATGAAAGAAAACAGAAGTAAGGCAACAGAGGGGTTAACAATAGACAAAGCATGAATTCACAAGTGGCCTTCCAAACAACATGTAGTTAGTAGATAAAGAAATAGTTGGAAGAGTAATTCATAGATTCTAGGACTGGAAGGGACCTCGAGAGGTTATTGAGTCCAGTCCCTTGCCCTCATGGCAGGACCAATTACTGTCTAGACCATCCCTGATAGACATTTATCTAACTTACTCTTAAATATCTCCAGAGATGGAGATTCCACAACCTCCCTAGGCAATTTATTTAACCACCCTGACAGTTAGGAACTTTTTCCTAATGTCCAACCTAAACCTCCCTTGCTGCAGTTTAAGCCCATTGCTTCTTGTTCTATCCTTAGATGCTAAGGTGAACAAGTTTTCTCCCTCCTCCTTATGACACCCTTTAGATACCTGAAAACTGCTATCATGTCCCCTCTCAGTCTTCTCTTTTCCAAACTAAACAAACCCAATACTTTCAGCCTTCCTTCATAGGTCATAGTCTCAAGACCTTTAATCATTCTTGTTGCTCTTCTCTGGACCCTCTCCAATTTCTCCACATCTTTCTTGAAATGCGGTGTCCAGAACTGGACACAATATTCCAGTTGAGGCCTAATCAGCGCAGAGTAGAGCGGAAGAATGACTTATCGTGTCTTGCTCATAACACACCTGTTAATACATCCCAGAATCGTGTTTGCTTTTTTTGCAACAGCATCACACTGTTGACTCATATTTAGCTTGTGGTCCACTATAACCCCTAGATCCCTTTCTGCCGTACTCCTTCCTAGACAGTCTCTTCCCATTCTGTTTGTGTGAAACTGATTTTTCCTTCCTAAGTGGAGCACTTTGCATTTGTCTTTGTTAAACTTCATCCTGTTTACCTCAGACCATTTCTCCAATTTGTCCAGATCATTTTGAATTATGACCCTGTCCTCCAAAGCAGTTGCAATCCCTCCCAGTTTGGTGTCATCTGCAAACTTAATAAGCGTACTTTCTATGCCAATATCTAAGTCGTTAATGAAGATATTGAACAAAGCCAGTCCCAAAACAGACCCCTGAGGAACCCCACTTGTTATGCCTTTCCAGCAGGATTGGGAACCATTAAT
>NW_020664420.1:48077758-48173718 GCF_002925995.2 Terrapene triunguis | reverse complement strand
GCAAGGGAGGTCTAGGTTGGACATTAGGAAAAAGTTCCTAACTGTCAAGGTGGTTAAACACTGGAATAAATTGCCTAGGGAGGTTGTGGAATCTCCATCTCTGGAGATATTTAAGAGTAGGTTAGATAAATGTCTATCAGGGATGGTCTAGACAGTATTTGGTCCTGCCATGCGGGCAGGGGACTGGACTCGATGACCTCTCGAGGTCCCTTCCAGTCCTAGAATCTATGAATCTATGAATCTAATCTATAAAGTTATTGATGGTAATTAAATACTTTTTAATCCACACACAGATTAAGCCTCTTTGATATAATCTATACTTAAATTTTAAGGAAATATAGGGTGAAAACAAAGCACAGCATTAACTCCTTAAAACAGCTTAGGACATGCAGTATATTTCCTAGGAAGGATATCGTCATATAGACTCACTTCTGTAATGTACATGCTAACATGCTCTGCTAAAAATGGGTTTGCCTTTGACAGATATGGCCTTAGGCATGCAGAGATTGTGACATTCGTGGGCGTAAAGTATGAAAGCCTAAAACACAGAGCCTGCATCTTTCTGATTTTCTGAAAATAAAGTGATGGAATCACACTGAATTTCTAGTACATGTAACCTCAATAAAAATATATGTATTATTGTTCAGAGTTATAGGAATAATCAAATAATAATAATTAATAATAATTCTTAGCCCTTATAAATTTTGTATGGTCACAAAATTATATTAATCAATAATATAGATAATGCCTTTTGGACTTGAGACAATCATTGCTTTTTGAGAGAATAATATGCAGTATATAGCAGTGAACAAAATCATATCTCTGAGAACAATACACGGCAAAGGGTTTACATGGTTTTTAGTTCTGATTCACTCAAAATGTAGGGCAAAATTAAGTAGGCAGTGTATTATTATATAGGTGGCACACTGACGGGTTAAATCCTGTTCTCCAATGCCATGCCTAACTGAACTAAGTAACTAGACTTAATTCAGGTAGTTCACTGGGCACTCAGAGTAAAGGGATCTCCCTTCTGCCCCCTCTGTCCAGGCATGGAGTGGAAGTGGAGTTGCTCTTCAGCTCTGAAGGCTGCTGTAATCCCAGATATTTGACAAGTAGCAATAGGTGGTAGATCTTTGCAGTAGTGAATCCATTAGCCCTGCTCCTATTCTTCCCTCTGTCCAAGCCAAAACCCTGTGGGGTGCCACTATGTACAAGGAGTTCCTGCAGAGGTAGGTTCCACAGTATGGAGAAGGTGAGGACTCAGCACAAACAAATCCCATCCCTGAGACAACAGAACTGCTGCCTCCACAGCAGCTGTACAAGAAGGAGAAAGATATGTGTCATGGAAAATACTGATTATGTTGGCAATGGATTCCTCCCCTTTCTTATGGACAGGGATACTTACTGATGAAGAGGTAAAGGATCAAACATCCCTGGTCAGCTGAAACAGAGTTCCAAGAGCCCAAGATGTGGTAGATCAGCAACTGAATTACTTGAAAGACCCTAAAGATGCTACAAAGACGTAACAGGCATTGACAGAGGGCTAGTCCTGCTCCAGTTGAACTCAATAGGAGTTTTGTCTTTGACTTCAGTGGGATAGGAATAGGTACTGACTATGCAAAAAGGAGCCAAATACCTAAACTGGATAAAAAAGTTCTACAGAAAGAAATCTGGCTCTTGAAAAGCTTGATATCTGCTATTTTGTAAGCAGTAGGAAAAAGGAAGAGTAGTATGATATGCAAAATGATTCAGCAGAAAAATTAGAGGTGAAATTTTCCACACTTCCTAGTGCATCACACACACCCTGTATATCACTGAGGCATTGTGCAAGAACCATAAAACTGCTGTAGCCAGTCAGGAAAGAATTCTCTCAACACAGGCATCATGTAGGACAGCCATAGGCTTAACATAGATGTACCATAAACATAAATCACAAACATTTGTGGAGCGTCCAGACTAGTATGTACAAACATGTCAATTAACTCAAGTTAATTGGCAATTAATTAACTTGAATTTAAGAACTATAGTGTAGACATACCCTTAGGATAAATGACTCTTTCTTTAACAGACAGACAAAGTGGGTGAGGTAATATTTTTTTATTGGACCAACTTCTGTTCCTTATTTCAGATGTGAATAATTTTCAACAATAAAATTGAGGGGGACACCGCATTTGAGTGGAATGTAGATACTCTGGGGACAAAAATGAGTGACAGTATTTGAAATGAGGGACATTTGGGGTATGCATACCTCTGAGGAATGTTGTGAATCTTAATTGATTTAAAACACTCTCTGATCCTCAGAAGAAAGATATGATAATACCTTACATTTATTTTGTCAGTTTTATACTGCTATGAATTACCTGTAAAACTTAAAAATTTTTCCCCATATAAATCTTCAGTTATGGTTTCCATAAATAATGCTTTTATATTTTTTCATTTTAAACTAAAATATGGCCTTCTAAATGTAAATTTTTACTTACAGAAACAGGGTGTTTCCTTCTACTTTGGACTGAACTATGTGTTGAATAATGGGGACTCAGTATGGGGAATTATTACAAATGTTTTCCATTATATTCTCTTGAATTTTTAAATAATATGTTTCAGTTGTGTTTGCATCTCTTTCTGCAAATACTTTAGGAAATTTTCTTACTGGTAGGGATGATCTTGGAAACAGTGGGTTTTAAGCAAATATGGCAGAATGTTTGAAGTAAAGCAATTTTTAGTCCGTAATCTCAAGCATTTGTACCAGAAGACTAATTCCAAGAGTTGTGTTCTTTCAGACAGGAAACAGAAACATATCATGTGATCTGTCCTAATCAAAGCAGATCAGATTTCAAATACTCACAACTAGCTGTTCATAGAGCTCTCAATTGTGCCAGCTAGGCACAGCCCTTAGTAAAGGATAGTGTGGAACTTGCACCGCTCCTGTGGGAACTCAGAGATAAATTCTGCTTCAGACATTTTCTTGTGATTTCTTTTTTTATTTGATTTTCACACAGTTCTGTCTTTCCAGTTCCATTTCCCCTATTATACTCCCCCATATATTTTTCTTTTTCACTGAGACTCTGTGAAGCACATGCTTCCATGTCCCCCTCTCCTTTGACCTTTCTTCTCTTCCCACTCAAGTCTGAGACAGAGGTCTCACCAGAATGATCCCTTCCTCAGCTTGTGAAGTATCTTTGAACCGAGATCACCTACTCCACAAGGTTACATGGTGATCTGCTGTACCAACCACCAAATCCTAACATCAGTCTGTTGATATCAGACCATTCTACACATGAGTAGAAATTGCTGGAATTATTATTTGAAGATGTTTTCAATTGTGACAAGAATCACAAGACCCAAAATCACAGTACATTTTATGTATGCTTAACCATCAGACAAGGAGTAAAAGGTGAGACAAATGTACAATCCTGCATAGTACAAAACATCTCAAGATCACTTTGACATGTTCATATATATTCTAAAACTACAGAACATGGAGACTTTAAAGGTGGGCTAAATCTTTTACCTCATTTGCTTTGTTATCCAAACAGTATACTTCATTGGGACTAATTTCATAAAATACTTTTCTCCATTCAGTGATTCTGTTGTGTCCCAGTTTACTGGCAGTCACTTAAAGGAGAGATCCAGTAATGAGAAGTTATTTTACCTTTGTATTTGGCACTGGAATCTGTGAGTAAAAAGATAGCTAAATATGGGCTTTATTAATCTTGTCTGCTTTGCACAAATATTGACATTAAAGCTTTAAGAGGATCCTTCTTTATATGTTTCAATGCCCTGGTCATGAATCTAGAGAGGATATCACCAGCACATTTCAGTTTCCAATTTCTTATAGAACTGGTTGAACCTCTCACTTCCCCTTGCCCCCCAACTGCCCAAAATGATGAAAATGTTCTCTCTTTTTTCTTTCTCTCTTTCTCATCAAATTCTGGACAAAAATATTGAAGAAATTCAGAACATTTCAACCAACTCTCTAACATTCACTACCAGCACCATGGCAAAAATGGATTTACTTTCATTTGTTAATCCACAAATGCCAGTTACTTTTTTAGTCAGAATTTTGAGAGCCAACCTCTGCTCAGCACAAGACAAGAGGAAGGGGGGCAGAGGTAGCCACTTTTCTGTCACTCTTATCCTGGGAGTATCTGGGGTTGGGTCAACCTCCAGTGTAACTCAGGGCAGGCTGAGGGCCCCTAGGGAATCACTGAAACACAAGATGCTCCAGTCAGACCCATTCCCACTCTCTATGCCATGGGGAGGGGGGGGAGGGGAGAGGGTAAAACAAGAATAGGTGGTGTAGAGTTGGCTACACTGGCTTTATGCTATCCAGGTAATCCCCTATGCAGTGGGAATCCCCAGCTAGCTGTTTAAAATAGCTTGCCATTCTCATTGAGCTGCTCTGGCTGAGGCCCTATATTATGTATGCTATATGCATTCTGTTGGACATATCAAAGACATGGATTGAAAATTCCCCCACATATTTTGCACAAGTATATTTTTAAATATATAGTAAAATGGGATTCCAGTGATTAATTTAAATATATTAAAACATTAAAAATAACCACATCCTGCAATAATTTTGCCCTGCAAGTCCTAGTTCTAAAATGATGCTGAGATCGTGGATGAAATTATTAATGATGTTAATGATGCTAACAATAACAAGAAAGCAAGTGTGTCAAAAACATTTGAGTTTGATCTCCATTATACATTATCTTTCCTTGATTGTGTTTTGCATTCTTTCTTATGTGGTTGCTCACAATAGTAACAAACTTAGTGAGAAATATCAAAAGCAAGAAACTAAGGGGAAAAATGTAATGTTTGCCAAACTGAACACAACAACACTGCCAGGGAAAGCAATGCTGTTTTCAAGCTTCTGAGTGAGAACTGAAATTCAAAAGCTACAGAAGACAATTTAACATTGTCTTATTAAAGATGAGTTATACCAACTACAACTGTAAGATGTATGATGAGGAAATGTGCTACATAGTTAAGATAATTGCACCCCTACAGGAATGATCCCTGAAATTTTCTTTGTGGTAGGTTAAGAAAAACAAGTGCAAGTATTATAACAATGAATCAAAGTGGAATGAATGGCATATACAGTACTATTGTGAAAATTTTCAACTACAATAGCAATCAGGACCTTGTACTGGTTGTGTGACATTTTAAATCCTGGCTATTGATCGTAACCCTTTCCTTCAGTGAAAACCAGGATGGCCCAAATGAGTTTTGCTTAGCATTCATTGTATTATTCTAGAGAAAAGTGGCATCACGTGTTCAAAATAAAACCTGGAACTGAAGAACAGTGAGGAGAATATATTTTCCTCCACATGCTCCTTCCTTATGGTACTGTAAGCTTTACTTTCTGGAGAATGAAGAGTTGACAGAGTTCAACTTTCCTTCTGTAGATCAGGGCGTTATGGTTATGAAATGCTGCTCAGTGAACAATGCCATTTCTTATACTTTCTCAAATTAAGGTTCATAGGTCTAAATCTGTAAATCCAGGAGTGATAACAGTATTCCAGTTGCTGGTTTTCACATCAAGCCACACTTCCTTTCTGTAGCTTCACACTGTGCCACATGACTGTGACCATTTTCATTGACACCTCCACAGAAGAGATTCTTAAAATCTTTTAAAAATATTCTTTGAGGAAAAAAAGTTCAGAACTAGAGCTTCATGAATTATTCACAACACAATTTATTCTGTAATTTTCCACAGTCAGACTGTTTTTATTACCCCCCCCACACACACTATTAATTATTCAACCAATCCATTGTGCAAACACTCTTCATCCTGTGGATTGATCACACTGGACTAAGTATTCATGCAAGTATTCAACACTCCTGATTTAAGATTCTCATATGTGATTGGTCATCTAATTCACATGCTATTGTTTCTGCTCTCTGATTGGATGACCTTCAAGTTCACACACCTACAATGAATTTTCAAAACAGCTGAACAAGCAATTCTGGAACAAAACGTGCAGGAAAAATATATTTGCATGAACATTCATGCAAAAATGAAACACCTTCCACTTTCTGCCAACATAATAAAGATGTAACTGTATGAAAGTTAATGGAAAGCATGTAAACGGGGTCATACCAACAATAGTGAAGCAACCCACAGTCATCATTAAAAAGGATATTTGTGGTGTTTTTTGCTATCTATATTTGCCCAGCTATATTGAGAATTATAGAAGGCAGAGATGATAAAATCCTAGTTATTCATCTAGTCTATTTCCTTGCTACTGAAGTATTATTCCTTTCACTATTTTCTACAGTAATTTGTCTGGTGGTGGTGTAAAGTCTCAAAGAATGGGAGTCCACCACTTTCCTTGGAGGCTTTTCCACACTGTAATAGAGCTCACCATTAGGAAGTGTTTCCTTTTGTGCAGCCTAATTTTTTTTTCTTTTTGTCATTTCATTTTGTTACTCCTAATTATGATTAATGATAATCTAACAGTTATATAGCATCTTATTTCCAGGTACATCCTGAGGCACTGTGTGCCTGATCCCGCAGCCCTTACTAATGTGAGTTGTTCCATTGATATTGAAAATCACTAACTCAAATACAATCGTGCAAGGTGCTGAGTTCCTCACAAATGAGAGTCCTTCCACATTTGTTAAATTCAATGAAAATTCATCATCAAATTAAAACTTCTTGCCCTTTGCAGTCAAGCATCCGCATAACATTGTCCCACCTTATTTGGCCTAGCCTCTTGATCTGTCCCTATCTCTTCTTTTCTGCCACTGATGTTAACCTTGATACTGTTTGCTTCTCTCGCAATCTCTCTGCACCTTTTGGCCCCCCCACTCCTCTGCTTAAAAGAACCTCCCTAGACCGATTCACCAAACCTTACCCTTATTCAGATCTCTCCTTAAGGCCCACTTCTTCCGCAACACCCACCGAGTCAATCAAGACCATTTTTTTTATCTTAGTAACTTTTTCATTTTGTAAATTGTAATATAAAATATAATCAGCCATGCTGTGGACGTGCTTTTTCTAAATAACCACAATCTTTTGTTATGGGCATTGTTTCTCCTCCTGCATCCTACCCCGACACTTTTGTCATCCTTTTGTTGCACGTGTCAGAATGCAAACTCTTTAAGGAAGGGACTGTGTTTATTTCATGTAATTGTATGATACACAGTTTTGTATGCTTAATGAATATTAATTATTATTATTATTAATAGCCTGATCCTGAAGTACCTAAACAGGAAAAAATCTGTAGACTTTATTGGGCATTTTGCCTCAGCAGAGAGTTAGGTTAGGGCCCAATAAAGTATATTGTGATCACTTTGTTCATCACTGCAGTGCAGCTACCTCTGAGGCTATATGTCGCAACTGTTTTACAGTACACAGTAACAGTACATAACAATTCAAGACTGGAGGTGAAGAACAACCCAAACTGGAATTTGGTCACATCACTGATGTCTAGCACTGATTAAGCTGTTTGACTTGAACTGCAAAAGTACATTTAATCAGTTAATGTTGGACTGTGAACTGCATCTGCAAATCATCAGTGGTTTACTCAAATGCTATGTATGTCTTTAAAAAGTCTGTAGAATCTTTTTTGATATATTTATTGTTCTCCAAATGGATAGCCACAAACTTTTTTTGGCATGTGTGACTGGTATATTTTTAATTTTAGCTTGGTTTGTAGGGTACTGGTCACGTGAGGCAAGCAAGATGATGGAGGTTTTAGTGGTGTCTCTGGTATCCCTGACCAAGTGAGGGATCAAGTGCCATTTTCCTTTGATTTCTCAGAAAAATGACATTTCAGATGGGCCTTCTGATCTTGCTATAAAAATCTGGAAGAAAATATTTTCTCCTAGTACTAGCTATAGTTCTTGTTGTTGTGTGACATTTATTACCTTCTGTAATTCCTTTGGGAACTGTCTTATTTTTGTTTTTTATTTAACCTGACATAAGTATCTGTCGGTTTTATAAGGGGACATTATTTTTTGCACTATCTAAATTCCTTTGTACTATCTGCCAGAGGTCTGTGTTGTATTATTCCTGGACAGAGACAGTGCACCTTCCTGTAATTCCTCCAATTAGTGGGAAATGTCTTAAAATTTTCATCACTTAATATTTTGTGTGACAAAAGAATCTCCTGGTTTTACAAGGAGGAAATCCATTTGTTTTACTGATATCTGTGTATCAGAGTTCTTTTGCACCATCAAACTTAGAATCCTTAACACCATACACACGCTTGTAATCTCCCTAATTAGTGGGAAGTTGCCTTAGTATTGTTACCATTTAATGTTTTGCCTGACTTGTCTCCCAGTCTAAAGGGGAATTTTCTCACATGCATGTGTGTAGATTCATAGATTCCAAGGCCAGGAAGGACGATTGTAATCATCTAGTCTGACCTCCTGTATAACACAGGCCATAGAACTTTCCCAAAATAACTCCCATAGCAAATCTTTCAGAAAAACATCTAATCCTGATTTTAAAATTGTCATTGATAGAGAATCCACCATGACCCTTGACAAAATTATCCCAATGGTTAAATTCCCTCACTGTTACAAATTTATACCTTATTTTCAGTCTGAATTTGTCTAGCTTTAACTTCCAGCCATTGGATCGTGTTATAGCTTTCTCTGCTAGAATGAACAGCCCACTATAAAATATAAGTACTTACAGACTGTGTGACTGCACACTTTGTGTGAATGTGAACATAAATTTTGTGTTCACATGACCTCAAATTGTTTATGATTTTACAGTTTGCAATTCATATGCACATTGGATAGGTGGGTAAATTAATGAAATACTATGATAACTAGATTTGGGAGTTTCACCCTATTCTTGTGAAATCCATTACCATGGGATTTCTAATGACCTTGCTTTTATACTCATCCAAAACATGATTCTTCTGACAAAATAATGCACTATGTTGACACGGATTTAATTCTCACTCATGCTACCTATTGATTAACAAAAAAAACTTCTGGTAGCACCTGAGTGTCTTCCATACAAACACTGACCTGATCCATCCACACTTAGTTTCTGAGATCTGTTAATATCCAATCTTGAGACGGTCTGGCTGCCGATAATTATATTTTCTTGTACCACCCTAAAAAATTCCTTTCCTTAGTGTTGACTCTTCTTAAATATTTGGAGATGGTTATGAAATCAAGTACACTTATTGTAAACTTTCTTCATGCAGTTCCTCTTCTCTATTTTCCTTCCAGTTTATCAACATATTTTTGGTCCTAAATTGTCCAGAACTGTACACAATATTCTAGATATAGCATCATCAGAACTGCGTAGATAAAAATATCCCTTCCCAACTCATGTGATTTAATGACATTTTGTATACAGGCCAAGATAGAAGAAGCTTTTTCCCCCTGCCAAACTGTATTGAAAAACCTTATTTCCAATTTCTTGTTGATTGTCAACTGTATTTTCAGAAATGCTATGCACCCAAATCTTCTATTGAAGTAAAGGGAACCACCCTGAACTTTAAAAAAGCAGACCATAGGTCTCTTGGAGCATGACTGCTTTCCACATGATTTATTTCCCTCTCATTGAATATCTGTGCTTCATTTTATGTTTCCTATTTATAGGGCCGGGCCAGTATTGTAAAAAAAATTGAGACCATCCATGCAACTAAAACTTGCAAATTTACTTTGATGGTTTTATGTTCAGTATTTTTCTTTCCATCAATATTTGTTTGAGCAAAGCTGCAGAAAGAGATCCATGGATATTTGAATACATATGTATTTACATGAGTATTTGCACTGGAAGTGTTTGCACAGCCATCTTGAAAGAACTTTGTGGGTTTGGAAAAGTGGGAATGGGAGGAGGGAGGTTTCAACAGAGGACAAGGAGGAGAAACAAAAACATATAAATATAAAATGAACAGCAGTCTTGAGGATGTGTGGGAATTGTTGAGGGCTGTGACAATAGTGTTCCTGCAGCCCTTCTGGGATAGAGAGATATTTAATCGTCCCATTGTTGCCTGGAGTACATCCTGGCATTGTGATGGAATGATTGCCTCATAACTGATATTCTTTGGTACCACTTGTGAAGGAGGCATTTAAAGGGATGTGCTGCACTGTGTCCGAAGCGGTCACTGCTCGAGTCACAAAGGGCTAGACTAGCTGCTTGTAATGGCGTATTGTGGAGCAAAAACAAGCAACAGTAGCACCAGAGTAGAAAGTATGTGAGAAACCACATCAAGGGAATGTTGTGGAAGAAGATATACATGTTGTGCTTAATGCCAGCATGTCCTGTGTAACAGCACTCACTTGGCTATCACGCTCATTAGAAGGTAGTGGGAACTTGGATGAACTTCAATGAAGTCCTGAGGCTACTGTCAGTGCAAGACCAAGCTCCAAAAGAGGTTCAGTGTCTGCGGCAGAAGCAGTAGGATGTTGACATACAGGAAGATACTGAAGAGGCCTTTCCTTGGAGGATGACAATAAGGGACATATAACTCTGTCCTGAACTTGCTGCTAAGGAGCTCCCCTTACTATGCACGCTGGACCATATACTAGGACTGATTTAGCACTATCATTGAAAAGGGATAATTTTATTTGTTTAGTACTGTTAGCTTTCCATTTTTATTCAGTAAGATTTTTTTTAAAATTAAATTTTGCAAGATATTGTTTAAATAGTTATAGCTCTACTTTAATATTACTAGTTGTAGTTTAATGCTTTCCAGGAACTATTACACATCATTACACATTATTTGAAATGATCCTTTCATGTGACCCATCTGCTGCAAACAAGTTTTTCCCTCCTTTTTTCTTTTAAATATCAAAGGAACCTTTTTTATTTGGTTAAAGACATCCAGAATATAAAGGGTGTCAGACAGAGTGAGTACTGGTGTTCGCAGTATTTTGTTTTCTAGGAGCTTGAGAGTTTTTTCTTACAACATTTGAGAGAATGACTTTTCCAGGAATTGTTTTCAAGAAGTTAAAGAAATACGATTCCTAGAATCTTTTGTATTTCTCCAGTCATTTAACTAACTAATAAAAACATTATGTATGTGTGTGATAAACATTTTTAAAGTCTGCTAAAAAACCTGTAAGTCAAATAAATCTTGTTTCTATTGGAGATATATGTCTATTTCTTTCCTTCAGCCAGGAGGAACCCTAGTTTTTTTAAAAATCTAAGACCTATGTACATAGTTAAGTATAATGATCTTCTGTATGGAAAAGATTTAACATTGCCTAGAATTCCTTAAACTTATTTATCTACTGCTCACTCTCAAGTTCCCTCCTCTATCCCACCTTCCTGGGAGATTCAAACCCCAATCAGCCCATCATCCTGTTTATAAAGATTTGGTCATCCAATCAGGGAATAGAAACAATACTATGTGAATTAGTGACAAAAATAACCTTTTATTCTTTTAGTCTTGCAGAGCCAACATAGTTAAGAGAGACTGAGCTGGAGTCTATTCCTTCTTGTATATCAAAAATAGACTTAGGCTCTGAACCTGCAAACACTTACACCTGTATTTAACTTTATAGATGTTAATAGTCTCATTGAAGTTTATGCATAAAGTTAAGCGTATATGTGTTTGCAGCATCAAGGCCTTGTTTACTAAATTTCAATTGCAAGATTAAACAGTAACACCTGTGCCACCTAATTAAAGGCCATATAGTTTCACAGGTGTAACTGAGGCCAGAATTTAACCTGTAAAACCTTTATTATTGATGAAAAGGTGTTATCCTATCCACTCTTAACTTTCAGATCCCAAGACTGAGTTTGTGAGGATGGTAGTTAGAAAAATGTTGTTTATAAACTGACTACATTGATATTGAACAACTAGGAGATAATAAATAAGGAACCTGGGATGCTATACCCATAGTCACATCTCAAGGTAGAGTTACATTTTAACTCTTTCCAAGCTTTTCCTGCTACTATCAAGACCCATACTATTGCTGATAAAGATAAGGGTTTGGCAAGTCTGGAAATCACTAAGGGGTGGCCTGTTGTTTTTGAATATTATGCACTCTGGAGCTTTTCCTATTTTCATTGATACCTTAAATACATTAATATGCCTCTGACCTGCAGTACATGAGATCTGAAAATAGCTGCTGGCCCATCAGGTTATCTGGATAGACCTATTGAGATCCTGCACCATGGATTTTGTGAAATATAGAGACAACTTTTAAAAAGAGCTTCTAATGCTCTACTCTTAGACAAACAAAGACTTCAGGGGGGCTACTCACTTGAGTAAAGATATGCACGTGCCTAAGTGTTATCAGAATCACCTAATTAGCTGAAGGCTTAATTCTGAACTTAGAACTAGTTGAAAGCATAAAATTAGAAGCTGGACTGAGGCTTTTTAAAACTTTTGGTCTATAACAGAGTAAAAACAACCCTTGGATCAAAGTATATGGTGGGTTTGATAAAACTGCTTTTGAAAAAGCTTCTATTCTAAAATATGGATTGCTGTATGCACAAAGCACCATGTTACATTTCTGATTATTTTCTTACAAAATAAATATACCAATGTAATCATTTTTATCAATAATGTTCTTGGGCACTTCAGACTGATGTACCATGTGTGTGAATTGCATAATGAGATTTTAGTCATTACATAATTACACAGGAGTTTGTTTTGTTTCCTTCTGCTCCCCCATCTGTCTGTCTGTATCTATCTGTTGTCTCTTCTCTCATAGTTGGATTGTAAACTCTTTGGGGCATGGACCATCTTTTTTTCTGTGTTTGTGCAGCACTGAGCACAATGAGTTTCTAGGTCCAGTTCCACAATTTCTTAGGCACCTGAATCCACTGACTCCAGGTAACAGGTTCCCATTTGTGGATCACTAATCAGAAAGAGGCACATTCCTACAGCCTGGGCATATGTGCCTATTTCTGAGAAAGGGGCAGGGTCTAGCACACACCCCATTATTCAGCATCTCCTTTCAGCTAATTTAGGTGGCTCCCCATATAGCATGCTGGCTTTTGTAGATCATGTCTAAGGAACCTACGTCTCCCCATTTATAGGATAGGGAGTACCTAACTCAGGCTTTGCAGATCACAGTGTTGCTCCTGTGATTTTTCTAGGCACTCAATGCTCAACTTTCCAATACCTAAGTACCTTTGTAGATCCTACCCTGGGTCCATGACTGAGGTTCAAAGGCATATCACAAAACAAATAATAGTAACAATAATGAGAAGACAGCACAGAAAAGTAACTGAAAGAAGTCTCCATTATGCTTCTTTTAGATGAGTAATAAAATTATATATCAAAATAGTACTTGAAAAAGTAATCCTCTATTGCAAACAATTACTTAAAAAATATCTGATTACATTAACATCCTTAGTAAGGGTGTTACTTAATTTAATTTACTAGAACCCTCCCAAAATTTTGGGTACTGTTAGGTGTTTGGATGGAGTTTAGACCAATTCTTATTTTTTCTGAGTTGGTCTGATCATGTATGTAGATGTTTTATTCCTATCGTTAAAATGTGCAGGAGAAATAAAACATCAGCAATTTCTCTGTAACTGATAGTATTTCAATAGGAAGAGTTAAATGGCTGTTTCAGTGTAATTAAATGTATAATCAGAAAAAATATCTAATATATATTTTTTTAAATTACACTAGTAGAAAATGAAATAATAAGAAGAAATCATTAGTTTAATTAAGGGTCAACTAAAAAGCTCTAGATGAAATGACTTTTGTTTTAATGAATTGTAAAGGCTCCAATCTTGTAAACTCTTGGGTGCCCCTGCTGCAATTGATAGCATGAGGGCAGACTATGTACCCACATGGAGTCCCAATGAAGTTAGCAGAGCTCTGTGTGGATTCAACACAGCAGTATGCCCACATGTTGTCACTTGCTGGATTAGGACCTTACGCACATGCTTAACTTTACACACTTGAGTCATCCCATTGAGCTCAAATGGGGGAGATGGTCTTATAGAATAGCCATGGCTGGAGTATAAATTATTATTATGGGTGTTATGCAAACACAGAAAAGAGACAATCCCAGCCTTGGGGGGGGGGTTACAATCAAAAAGACACAACGGGCAAATTAGTATTTGAAGAATTGACACCGCATTTTTAGTTACATTTGTTACTGGGTTTTTTTCATCTCCAATTTACTTGCCAAAACCCACAAAGGAAAATATTTCAAAAATAGCTAGAAAGCACTATGACTTCTAAGCAATATTTTGGATCTCTTGTTATTACATACTTTGATGTGAATCAAACTCATGGTACCTAAATTTTGTAGAAAGGCAATATTTTGAGAGTGCAACATATCACAGAACAAAATGGTGAATCTTTTAGCATGAAACCTTGGTTAAAATATGTTGCCTCTTTTACACAGTGTATGATAGTAGTTAAGAAATGTTAACACTAATAATATAATAAATCCAGTTTATATAAGACCTCAATCCTGTATGTGACTATATAAGTCATTATAACCCAATGTTCTTATGTCAAAACAGTATTCAAATGCAATATTGTGTTATGACTTTATTCAATGATATATAATAAAACATTGTTAAATGAACATTTTTCTTAAAGATGTCCTAGGCCCAGGTCTGTGTATTTTCTGACATTACTCAGACTACTCAAACCCAGACAAGAAAGTGTTTGACGAAAAAACTCATGTTTTCCTGAATCTATATGATTTTTGTGGTGCTATTTCCTACTCTCCGCTGTGGACCACAGTTAATTGTCAGAATTTGCTTTTACTTTGTGTGATAATTCAGTGCTTGTGAAAGGGGCTAGTCTATTTGACCTAAGTAGTAGGAGGAGCAGCCCTCAAAGAGGGGAGGGATCACATAGAGTTGTAGTTAGTCTTCTGTGACCATAAGGAAGGAAGGCAGGCAGGATTTCCCCTACATCAATACAGTACTGTGTGCTATCTTGTGCTACAAAACACTGCTATGGGGAAACAAATTAAATGCTTGACTTTCCTATATACAAATGTTATTCATTTACAAATCCATCTCTAATCTTGTCAGCAGTATTGAGATAAATAATCTTTAGCTTTGATATAACGCTCTTTTGTTTGTAGGTCTCAAAGTGCTTTACAAAGGAAGGTATCCTTACCCTTATTTTACAGGTGGGAAACTGAAGCATGTGATTTATTTTCCCCAAAGTCACAGTGAAATAATATTACCTTGCTCTTATATAACATCTTTCATTGTAGCTCTCAAAGTGCTTCAGAATCTTTACATGCATTTCTCCTCACAATTCTCCTGTGAGGTAGGGAAGTGCTATTATACCCATTTTTACTGATGGGAAACTGAGGCACACAGAGCCTAAGTGACTTGCCCAAGATCATACAGGAAGTCTGTGGCAGAGTAGAGAATTGAACCTGTGTCTCCCAACTTCTAGGCCAGTGCCCAAACCAAAGAAGAGAGTGCAGGTCTAATGGCATAGTTACTGGACTTCACTGCCTCCCATTTAAGAGGCCTGTTTTGTACAGAACATGTTACATTTTGGGTTGAGACACCAAAAGTTAAGTGATTTTACAGATTTATTCCTGCAGTCTTTCTTTCTTTCTTGTTACTCTGAAGTGTGCTACCTATTTAAGCCCAAATACTCCCCCATTGACACAGTAGGACCATGTGGTTCCACTGCATGTATAGTGAGAGGACACAAAGGGCCAGATTTTTGAAGAGTCGAGGTGGGTGAGGTGAGATATTCTACTAGAACAACTTCAGTTGGTGGAAGAGACAAGCTTTCAAGCTTACATAGAGCCCTTCTTCAGGTTTGGGAAAAGTAATCAGAGTATCACATCTTCATACAAGCATAATGGGTTAACACAAGTTGCTGATGACCAGTTACAGTGCAATAGGCAATTAATACCTTTGCAGTCATAGAACAAAGGAAAGTTACAATTTGTTGTAATGAGCCATAAAAACAGTGTCTCTGTTGAGTCCATGATTTTTGGTGTCTAGCAGAGTTATCCATTGAAATTCCCAGGATTACTTTTGAAGGTGTTGTGTAAATTTCCTTTGAAGACAAGGAATGAGAGGTCAGATATGGATGATCAGTTTTTAAAATGTGTTTGCCCATGGGTGAAAGGGTGTTTTTGTCTTTTATAATTATTCTGTGTGAGTTTGTAGAGAGCAAAGTGATTGTCTGGTTTTACTCACATAGTTGTTGGATTATTTGATGCACTGGATGAGGTACACCATGTGTTGTGATAGACCTGTGTAGGACCCGTAGATCTTGCAAGTGGGTTAAGGGGGTGTGTTGTAGCAGTGGAGATAATGTCTGCAGGTTTTGCATCTGTTGTTGTGGCAGGATCTGCTGCTGCTTTGAGTTTGCGTGTTCTGGTCTGTGTTCTGGTCTGTGGGGAGATGCAGTCTCCATCAAGTATGGGTTGTAACTCCTTAATGATACCCCTATATGGGTTCCAGTGCGGGGTGGTAGGTGACAATGAGGTGTATAGGGTAAGAGGTTTTTTTTCCATATTGAAGCAGGTTCTCTTGGGACAACTGGGAGGCTCGTTCCATTATGTGATCTACTTCTCTGGTGGAGTGTCCTTGCTTGGTGGAGGCAATTTTAAGTGTATTATGGTGTGTATCCCGGACTTTCTTCTTGGAGCATATTCTGTGTAATCTGAGTGTCTGGCTGTAGATAACAGATTTCTTGGTGTATCTGAAGTGATTACTGGATCTGTGGGGTTCCATTGCTGAAGTTGATCATGGTGTCCAGGAAGCTGATGTTGGTGCAGGAGTATTCCAAAGAGAGTTTGATGGATGAATGATGGTGGTTAAAGTTGTGGTGGAGTTTAGGTTTTGTGCCCAGAGGATGATAATATCATTAATGTATCTCAGGTATATCATTGGTATATCAGATTTTTGAAGGTATGTAAGCACCTCAAGATACAGATAGGTGCCTATTGAGATTTTCAAAAGTGCCTAGATGCCTAATTCCAATGGAAACTATTCTAGCCCTTTTGCTTAGATACCAACTATTCTGGGACTTCATTTGATTATATGGTAACAAACACAATATGGAAATCTAAGACAAATAGATTTTGCTTGCCCTCCAGAATGCCCCAGCACCCAGCAAAGTTACTTAAATGGGGGTCTGTAGGAAGGACTTGGAGCTTAATGCCATCTTTCATGTCATTGTTCCACATATGGAACTCCCATGGCTGTCAATGGGAGTTTTGAGATGGATTGATGACAGGAAAAAACTGTTATATTTACAGGTTCGTTCTTTTATTTACTAATTATTCACTTCACTGCATTTCATAATCTCATTTGATTTTTGTGCACAGTAAATGTATTTTTAAAGAAGTCTATTGCATTAACCTTTATTAATAGAATATCTAGCACTTAACATAATAAAAAAGGTTAGAGTTACACTGAGGTAATATGCTCCACAATAGGGAATGTGGCAGGGAGTATATCATCATCATTTCCCCCATTTTACAGAGGTAATGAGACTGAGAGAGGTAGAATGATTTACCTGAAGTCCTGGAGCGAGTCAGTGTCAGAGCTGGGATTAAGATCCAGGGTTTCCCGGTGCCCATTCCCACACTCAGACCATTTGATAATGCTACTTCATGTGCTCTCTTACTACTATATATATACATTTGTTATAACAACTATGTTAAAGAGAAAATTACCTGAAACATAAAATATGTAATTATTTTTGTGCCCTGCTATCTATAAACTGAAAGATATATTTTCTCTCAGTAGATAAGCACATATATGCATTAGTGTATTGCACATAAAGTGAAAGATTCTGTCCTTTAAAGTTATTTTTTACTCAGAAAAATGAACATGCTTTGCAACAAACAACTTTTTCTAATACAGTTTAATAATTCTATGTTTCAGAATAGAAGATGGTTTGTGACTTATGTTGTAGAGAAGAATGACTGAAATGACTGTTCGGAATTATTCTGGAATTAGGCTAGAATGAGGTCTTCTCTGCCAATCTAAGGTAATATTGTGAAAGGCAAGAAATTCAAAGTGATATATGTCCAGCTGACTGTGTGTTGACAGTGTGAGGCCTGGCAAAAGTTCCATATGCCTGAAGCCAAAAGAGCCAGGAAACTGGGTAAACCTGGGATGTCATCACTCTGTGAGACATGGGAAACACAACCCCCTTTCTAAAAGGTATTTAGTCAATGGGAGCAGAAGAAATATTAAAACCTTCTGCATGTCGTCAGGTGATGTACAGAATTTACTGACAATTAAAGTCAAAAGTTCTGTCACAACAAGCTAGCATCTTGAAGTTGCAGTGAAAACTGCTAAGGAGTTATTTACCAATCAATCTATTATAGAACGTGAAATACAATCACATGCTAGTTTTCAGTTCATTTGTAGAGAAAACCTTTCCAACATCACAAATCCCATTTTAAAAAAACTGCACAGTCAGTTTTAAATGAAAAAGTGGACAATTAATCATAGCTGTTCCAATCCTGCAAGGGGCTAAGTGCCCTCTTGGAGTCAGTGACCGTAATTCTGATCCCCCTTATCCTGGTGTAAATCAGGCCTATAGAGTTAGCTTGGTATAAAATGAGAGCAGACTGAGGCCCAGTTAGTAAAGTAATAGGATTTGGCATACAATATGCATCAAAACTAGTGTGATTTTTCTTTAAGTTGTATCTGCACAGAAGCAGAAAATACATTGAAGTTTGAGGTATACCTTGTTCTGTCTGACTCTGCTTCCTTGAGGTTACATAAATTATCTACTCCCTCTTCACTTTATATATCAATCTGGTCTCTAAAAGATATTCTTATATAATAACTTTCACTAATTGTTTCTCCCCTTTGAGTACTTAAAAACTTGGCTGTGTTGACAATAGTAAAGGATAATGAATGGTTGTTAAGTTATCAGCAGTGCAAAATAAAGTACTCAGTCTCTGCTAATAATTTTGGTGAGATAAAGTCAATATGATTTTACTGATATGATGCCATTATGCTTTTGTCATCTTATAAAAAAACCCTTCACATTAATAAATAAATTAATAATTTTATTATTTATAAAACACCCCCACCAAAGTACTCAAATTGCTATACAATAATACATTTAAAACATATTACAGACAATACTGCAAATCCTTAATGTTCAGAAATCCTATTTACGTCAGCAGGTTTGACTTGTTCTATAAACATAGGGTTAGCAAAACTGGGTCCTTAGTAATACAAAGCACAAAATACAAAAAATGCAATAGGCATGAAAATAGGAACAGTCAGATGGATTTTAAAAAATGGTTTGAATGAGAGTTTCCCATAACTTTATCAGGCACTTTAGATATGTATCCATGTATATGCAAGTTAATTTAAAGTTAATGAATGTCCTGTGCACTAGAACTCACCAGTAAGATTTATAGGTGTATTATCCTCTCTTAAAGACAAATGCTGCACACATGTGCACACAGTATCCTTTTGTGGAAGTTGGGTGCTTTTAACTGAGACAGATTTTGGCCCAATCCAAGTATGGAATGCTCATTAATGTTATTAGGAATAAGGCATATGTTGAAAAGGGAAATATATTTTCTAGTTTTTAGTGGGCTCTAATTTTAGAATCCACTTAAATGTTTAGATTGTTTTGAAGCACTTCTTAAATGTTATATTATTCTGTGACACCAATGCCCTGCCCATCTACTACTATCAGAGCACTTCACTTAAACAATATTTTATTAATTTAGAATACAAAAAGATGCTTACTCTCTTTAATACTTTTAATCGTAGCACTAGTCTTATTCTTTGCAGTTTTTAATGAGATCTCAAATTGATTTTGATGCTATTATGCACCTTAGTCTTTTGTTCATTATGCATAACTCAGGTGCTGATGATTTATGGTACAGCCTAAAACAATGGAGGCTGCTGCTTAGCTAGAACACTGTAAAGGAAAGTCTCCTGTAAAGTTTAGTTTCTTGGAGGCTCTAAATCATGTCTTGAAGACTGAAGTCCTTTATTAAAGTCCAGAACATGTACAGCAATGGAAAGTTCCCTACATTGCTCCACCACTGCTCCTCAGGATGGTTTTGAAGGAATGTTGTCTCCATACCCGTTCAATCCTTGGTCTTTTTGCTGACACTGCCAATAGTGATTTGTGTTATGATGTTGACATCTGTCCACTAGGAATTACACTCAGACCACCACCATGTTTTATACTAGGATCATGAGAATCTGTCTGCAAGCTGTTTGGATTTTTTTCATAATTTAATTTTAGGCGGTTTTGTGTTTGAAAAGTGTCATTTTTTCATGAAATTTTGTGAACGAGGTGTTTTCACATCTAAAATATAAAGACGTGTAAATTTTGCTTGATTTTTTAATTGTCATTGCAGCTTCGATTGAAAATGGGCCTACATTTCACCCAAAATGTTGCCCATATTTGAGAAAATTTAACTTTTTTCAAAATTAAATGACCTAACTACCAGGGGTATTCTGAGGATTAACGAACTAATCGACAAAATCTTGTTTGCCATATTCCTATAAGTAGTCTGCTTGTGTCAAATTCTGCTCTTGGTTACAGTGGTGGGGCTACTCGCATGAGTAAGGCAAGCTGGATTTGATTCAGTGTTTGTACAGGCTTTTGAAGAATTTTGAAAGCACTAGCTATATAAGCGGGACAAAGGCTTTTGGGTGTGATCCTCTAAGGTACTCATGTGCCTGAGTCCCATTTTTAGGCACCGGTGAGATCCACAAAACTCTAGCTTGGCTGCCACCTAATCCTGTGAGCACCTAATCTCACTTGGCACTTAAGTTTTTACAGAAAAAGCTCCCGAGGAACCTATGTTTTTGCCTCTGAGAACACGTACTGCATCCTATTAGCGAACTGGGGAAGACAGGCGTTCAGCAGCCTATGTATTGTCTGGGGACCCAATATAGTAGGTGAGCTCAGAGTCCACCGATTGGATTGAGCCACTCACATAAAACAGCTGGGGGAGGAGGAGCTCCCTTATAATCTTTAGTGTAGTGGTTAGGGCACTTACCTGAGAGGTGGCAGATCCCTGTTCAAATCCCCTCTCTCCCTCATGAGGAGGGGATACTTGAACTGGGAATCTCCCACTTCCTGGGTGAGTACTTGTCATGTTCTGGGATGCAATCCAGACCAGTGAGGATCTGTGTCACTACCTGCCCTGTAACCCTGAGTGCCTTCAATGCTCTGCTGCTGTGGCTCACAGGTTGGATGCTGACAGCCCACAGACAAGCATGCCCTGAGTGTCTGTGTGACAAGCAGCTCTGAACCAGCAACTCTGATCCCAGCAGCCTGCTTGTTACGTCACAGCCATGCTCTGATATATGCCAGCGTTGGTTATACCTGGCAATCAACACCCCAGACGTGCCATTTTTCTGAGTTGCCAGGGGATGCTTGACCCGCCACTCTACCTCTTCCTTCAACCCCCATCCCTGCCCCCCTCTTCCCACCCTGTTCCATCCCCTCCCCTGAGTGTGCTCTGCTCTCACCCTTCCCCTTCCTCCCTAGTGCCTCCTGCCATCAAGTACCATCAAGGTGGCAGAACCACATTCCTTTGTCTAGGTGGGGTAACTTCAGTCCTGTCTGGCAGACACTTGAACAAGATCTTTCCCAATATGTTTATAATTTAGAATTTGTCTTCTGCACATGCACCATACAATAATATTAATGATCAATATGTTATTAGCTTTCTATTGATATCTTACATGACACCTTTTAGACACAGGTTATGACATTACTGAGTTGGGGTACACTGAACTGATCAGACCAGCTGAAAGTCACTATCAGACACCAGTTAGCCCCTTGCCTTCTTGTACGGGGATATTATTAGGGTCCCGGTACCCTATTACCTAAGCTAAAGTTTATAATGAAAGACCTCCTCCCTTTCTGCCTACTCCCAGCTCTTTTGTTTCAGGCCTTGCATCAACTTAGGCAGCTGAATGCCCCCAGTTTGTGGATCACTAAGCAGAGACAAGCACCTCCCTGGACTTTGGCACCTATCTGCGAAAGAGAGGCAGTGCTTAGAACAGATCCCTCTCATTGGTATCTTCCAGTGGCTAGCTTAGGTAGCTCCCTGCCTAGCATGCTGGCTTTTGTGGATAGTAGCTCAAGGTGCCTAATTCTCCATTCATTGTATAGGAGCCTCAGTGCCTAACTCACGGTTTGTGAGATTTTCTAGGCACATAAAAGGTACTCAGCTTAAGTCACTTAGTGGATCCCACCCTTTGTACTTCCCATAGGCACCGAGTTTCTATCTGCCAGGAGGGTGCTCCCCCCGGCTCTGCCCAGGCCCTGCCCCCACTCCACCCCTTCCCTAATGCCCCACCCCGCCCCGCCTCTTCCCGGCCCCACCCCACCCAGTTCTGCCCCCTCTCCTGAGTGCATTGCACTCTCGTTCCTCTGCCCTCCCCCCCACACCTCCAGATCCTGTGAAACAGCTGATCCGTGGCAGACGGTAGGAGCTGGAAGAGCGGGGGAGATGCTGATTGGCAGTGGTAGGAGAGGGAGAGGTGTTGATAGGGGGGCTGCCGGTGGGTGCTAAGCACCCGCCATTTTTTTTACCGTGGGTGCTTGAGCCCTGGAGCACCCACGGTGTCGGCGCCTATGGTACTTCCCTCCTCACATCTGCACTTGCACACTAGGGTCATTTACAATCTGTCTCTTACTGTATTCTTAATGTGTTACACCTGTTAACATTAATGGGAATAACTGTGTAAACCCCTGTTCATGGTAATGAAGCTATTTGTGATTGAAATTAAAACTAAATTTGCCAGTTGAATTCCTTTCCTTGGGATTCATTTTATTTGGTTATTGAATGATGTGCCCCTCTCAGATTCATAACCACCTCTGCTAGTCAAATGTCTATCCAGCTATCTCTCATTAAGATAACTCTTCTTTTTTTATGTCCCACCCTTCCCGCTGAGACCACACTACTGGCCTCTGGCTCCCATCTCTTCCTCACTCCTTTCAAAACCTTGTTATGAGGCCCAACTGTATTGTTAGTCCTAGAGAATCAAGCTCAATGAAACTGTCTTGTCACCACCCAGAGGTAACCTTTTGTTACACAGCCTATCCCTACGTTGAAAAAGGACAATTACTAAGAGGTTGTTGACAGTTACTATGAGGATGACCTAGCAAATCAACAGTTACTTTCCCCTTTTCCTTGATCCTTTTTTCTGGAACTGAAGGCAGGCAAATAATAACTCTCTCTGTAGAAATTATAAGTGGTCCAAACAAAGTGGTCCAATTCCATCCAGACTATATAAAGCAAAAGATGTATTTCTTTTAAGGTACATCACAGAAATATGTACAGAAAATATAAGTGATTATTTGTTTAAACACAGAGAATGATGGTAAGGAAAGCTTAATACATACTAGTGAAATTCTTAAAAACATCTTAGTTACAATGAAGGGGTCTAAAATTTTACCAAGTTTCTGTCTGTGTCAGGCTCCTTTCAGATCTCCATAGTGTTGCAAACCACGCTCTTTACTTTAGAATGAATTCTCTCCCAAGACTGACCTTTCTGAGTTTTATCCCCCTCTGCTAAAATGAACAACTCTGCTGAATATCTATTGAACTTAGATGTTCAGATATTACACTGAGGTATTTGGGATGGATGGATTTTAACCGCTCTACCCACTGGATTCCCAAAAGCTGCTGTTGAAGGTATCTGTATACAATAATGTTCTGTGATTACCTGACAGCAATGGGAGGTCTTCAAGACAACATCTAGAAAGGATGGTCAAGATTAGGTTTTGGTCTCCTTGACTCAAATGTTCTATCTATTTTCTTACTGTTTTCTTATGTCCCTCAGAACAGTCACTTTTAAACTAACATTCAGAGTAATATGTGGGTTACTGAGTTCGTCAGGCATTAACTATAGAAGAAATGGGCCTAAATCACATAGTTCATATGTAGACCCAAATTTTCTTGAAGTTCAGACTTGAAGTTTTCAGTCATGTTTGTATGACATAGGGATGCTACAGCTGTGATTTTAAGATCCAAATCTGAACATCCTTTGGGAAGAGTCTGGAACTAGGATTTTGGTTTGGGCCCATCTTTGAAATATAGAGCAGGATAAAAACCATTCCAATAATACAAACACAGAATCAAAATCATGAGAATGAAATAGGAAAGTTTTAGCAAAAAGATATACCACTAGGCAGGTACTGAGTGATGGGCAAACCTCATGGGTTTTGGAGGTTTCAAAGGCAGATAAGGCATATAACTATGCAAAAATTTGTTTGCTGATTTCAATAGTAGAGTTAATAAAAATAATAATAAAATGATAACAATCACCAATACTAAAGTATTTAAAATCTTCAATTCCAGTCAGTTTATAGGCTCATTTTTAAAAATGATGTGTGCAATTATGCAGTGTTGGTCACAGGATATTAGAGAGACAAGGTAGGTAAGGTAATATCTTTTATTGGACCAACTTCCATTGGTGAGAGAGACAAGCTTTTGAGCTTACACAGAGGTCTTCTTCAGGTCAAGAGCAGAAGAGCTCTGAGTGGATCGAAAGCTTGTCGCTCTCACCAACAGAAGTTGGTCCAAGAAAAGATGTTACCTCACCTACCTTATCTATCTAATGTGTGCAGTTATACACACAAAAATGTATGCAAAATTGCATGCCTGATCTGTACTTGCCATTACCATAATTAAAAGTGAAAATCAGTTATTTGGCACGTAAATGTGTAATTTAATTGACCATTTGTATACACAGAAACTTTATAGTTTATATAATCATGGTATTGGCATATGCAGTTTATGAGCCAGATTATGTCTGACTGCTGCAAGGTGTGCAAAGGGAGAGCACAAGAAGCCTTCTCTCCACTTTTGTGTCCTATCACATCAGCCTGACACAGTTATGGTCCTTGCAGCCCCCGGAGTGAACGGACTATTCCTTAGAACCTCTGAAGACTCCTGAAGGTATAAAAGCCCTGAAAGCATGTAGGAGGCAGAAGGGGCATAGTCTTGCCCTGATCTCTGCACTGGTCAGCAGAGCTGGCTGGCCACACAATAGGGAGTATATTGTTAAACTTTGTGAAGCTTCATCTTTTAATATTTAAAATAATTTGCATGATTGAAAATAATTTGCATACAACTACACATTTCAGTTTACTCTTTGTTGAGGATTTAGTGCTGGTGAAAGTATTGGTTTCAAAGCTGCAGTGTATGAAGTCCTCTGTTTAACAGGAGCCCAAGATTTCCATAACCGCTGCACTATCAGCATGCCTTAACTTTGATCTCTGGGGGAATTTCTATGGAGATAAAATGGGTATTTAATTCTCCATGGCCCATGCAGTTCTTGACCTATCTTCTGAATCTGCCAGTTAGTGCAAAGTATGGTGGTGAATTTGTGACATAGGATTTGGAATTGAGAGACCCACAAAACTCATATCATATAAGGCTACCAAGCATCCATAGGTTGAGAACAACTTGTAATCCCTGAATTCAGACTGGTGGCCTACAGATCTCTAATGTTATACCTTCAAAAATAGGTGTTGCTTTCTTGAAATAAGAGCATTAAACTGAGTTGTGACCTCTTTGGTGCATATATAAGCAGGGTCTTCCTTTCTCCGAATACACAGACAAACCTACCACATGCACTGTTCTCAGGCTTCTTCAAGCATACTCTACAATTGTGTCCCTCCCATCTACAATTAAATATTCTTGCTCTTAAAGAGAGAGCTCCTATTACCCAAAATGCAGACAAACAATAAAACAAATGTGAATACAAATCCAAAATCACTTCTATGTGGAGTGTTTTGCAATCTAAAAACATTTCAACAATTATTCAAGGGCCCTAACACTAATTTAGGAGGAGCTCCCATCTCATTCACTTTACATCTAGCTAGCTAGCTATTATATAGCAGAGAGAGGACCTCCTCCTAAGTTAGTGGCAGGACCCTGAAATAATTGCAATTGTTGCAATTTTATGGAAAATAAAACATACAACAAATGACAGTAAAAGAAGAATGTAAAAAGTCAAGCTCTTGAAAATTAGGAAATGCAAGAATTAAGGTTATCTGTACAACTTAATTTGGCCTCTTTGTATGCATTAGGGTACAGTCTTTAATTATATAATCACATACTATTTTTTTCTCACATGTGGGATCAGCATAGTTTGAACATAGGACCTTCAAAAATACAGCAAAGCCTCTTCTACTGGATCTAAAGGAGTAATTAATAGCAGAGGTAGGGTGTTTTCCGCTATGTGGATCAACTTCCAGAGAGAGACATGACACACAGTTTGTCAATGTGTTATACATCTTTGTGAAACAGCTGTGAAAGGTTGGATATCAGGGTTGCGGGTTCTATTCCTAGTACTGGGAGTAAAGTTTAGTCTGGACGTTAGAGCAGCAGTTACAGACTGGATAGTGAAGAACAAGATTTGACATAACCAGTTTGAAAGGCAGTGTATCTGAGTAGGTGAGACCGGGGATAACCTCTGATTGACTTTATTTGCAAAATAAAAAGTTGCCTGCTTCCTGAGGTCTTGGCAAGGAAGGGTTGTGAACGGAACAGAAATACAGAACTAGTTAGAAGAAATTAGACCAGTTCCTGTGGACCAACTAAGTGCACCTTCCTTGCCTAAGGGTATAATGGTGGAGAATCACTCAAAAATGTTTGACATTTTACCTGAGATGTGGGCAGGCACCATAGAGTTGAGTGTCATACTGGGGAATTTGGTAAAGATTCTTCCTCACTTTTCTGAAGTTCATCTTGTGCCTGTACAGTTCTCCTCAGCTCCCAGTGCAGGCCAGTACCTCTGGGACACAACTAATCATTATGCACATAATTGTGTGCACAGTTTTGAGATTCAAGCCCTTCCTGGTTTAACTTTCTAAACTGAAAATTAAATGCACCAAACCAAAAAAGTGATGATAATAGGAAATTATGTATTAAACAAAATCTATACCTTGAACAATTCCATACTATGGTTTATTAGCTTGAGGCAATTTAATCATGGTTTTATGGCACTTCCAAAAATAACCCCCAGGATTTTTATAAGTCAACACTGTTAAACTTTTATTGGGCCAAATTTTGCCCTTGGATGCTGCACAAGACTCCCATTAGCCTCAGTGGGAGTTCTACGTGTAGAAGAGAGGGCAGAATATAGCCCCTATTGTTTGTTTAGGTCAGCCAAAATATCCATTGACTTTAGTGAGAGGTTTGCCTGAGTGAGGGCTGCAAAATTGGCTGCAGCTACTGTTCTAAATGTTAGCTTAGACTTTGTGCTAAAATATTTTTATTATAAATCTTTTGTTTGTGATATTTTATATTTTAGTTTTATGTATCTTGTTCAAGGCACTTTATAAAAATAAATACTAATGATTTAGGAAGTAATTTATTGGTGCATGCCATATATGAATCCACCTGGTGTCCACAGTAACACAGCACAATCTTTATTATTGACAACTCTACCCTCTCCAATATGAAACTTCTGAAGAATGAGAACGAGTTGGTAGTTTAAAGTCCAACTTTGCAGCCGGGCCTATATTTGGTCTCTACTTGTGCATATACATAGAGATGCCAGCATTTTGCAGATGCAAGTACCAGCCGCTGCAATTAAAAAAAATCTAGCACCTGCTTGCACATAAACAGCATAATTTGCACCCACAAAACTGATTTGTTTCAATTTTTTTTGTGAGGAATACTAATAGTTGTGCATATTTTAGACATATTGAAATAGACATTCAGGTAATTGCACTAATAAAGTGTGGAAGCATATGTGTCTGCATGGACTTTTGCACATGCATAAATAGAGGTTGGATGTTGACAATTTAAACTTAAATGTCACCAGATAAAATAGGATGAAATAACCTGCAGCCTGAGAGCTGCACAAGCCAAAGGTATTGGCTTCACTATAGGCCAATCAATTCAATAATAAGGTTGACCTGACCTGAAAGCCAAAAACAAATAAATAAACCCAGCTGCTTGTTTTCAAATTGCAGAGTTGCTTAGGAGAGGATCATGCTCACACAGAGGACACTCAGTTCTCCGGACTATCCACCTAGTCCTTGCAGTAGAGCTTGGTGAATACTGCACGTCATTTTCTGAGAATGTTTGTTCACATTTTTAAACTACTGACTTTAATTGTGTTTGCTCCTTTTTTATGTTTGCTTGCTGTGAATGTTCTAATGGACAAGTTTACTGGCAGGAATGGTCATTAGAACAGCAAATTTTAAGCAAATATTACAGAACCAAGAGCCTGATTTGAAGAGTTATGTTAAGCCAATCTGAGAACAGAAACATACCCTATTACCTATGTGCCCAATCAAACCAGGTTAAACTTTGAATAAGATCACTAATAAAGCTACAGACAGAGAATTATGTGAAGAAATTATTCAGCAAATAATTATGAATAAATATATTTTTAAAAAGTCACAATCAGTTTGCAGACAATTGAACCAAAAGTGAACAGAAAGAGGTGAAATAAATCAAATTATTAATTATAAAATATTTACCCAGCTCTACCTCCCCACACTGGGCACAGCAGGCTTCATGACTTACTCCAGCCGACTCACCTATAAAACCCTTGGATGACACAGCTTTGGATGCTCCCTTGAATCAATATTACCATTGTTTATTGATTATATGTATTGCAATAGGAGGATCTCATTGTGCTGGACACTGTAAGCAGAACTAACATTTCCTGTACATGAGAGACGCCCAAGAAAATAGTTTGCTATAACTGAGATACCCACACCTAAATATGCTGGGACCGAGGCAGAGTGTATGGGTAGATTAATCTTTGGGTTTCTGGCCCATTTCTACGTGTCTCTGTTTTATCTTCAAAACAAACACTGTCAGCTAGGAAAAGCCTGAAGACTCATGGCCACAGATTCTTTAAAACACTTCCTCAACTGACTGATCTTTCATCCGGGGAATAACTCATTGTGGAAACCCACCCACCCAGTATAATTCCCAAGAGCTTTGTTTACCCTAAAGTTACAGACTGGTCCTGGGTGCAGGATGTCTGTGAAAGGCCCCAGGCAGCATTCAGTAAGCACTACAAAAGTTATACTTCCATCATGGAATAGGAGCTGACCTCAAAGTCTTGGAGCCTGAGTCCCTACTCTGTTTCACCAGCTTGATACTGGTGTAACTCCATAGAAAACTCATCAAACTGAGTTGAGTCCCAGCCCACTGGGGTGTACAAGGCCTGCAGAGTGAGTTTTAGGCTCAATTAGGTACTCTAGAATGGTTCTTTGCAAATTTCCAAGACAGGTCATAATGATGAATAATTGCAATGTTATAACCTTTAAAATTAAATATATGGGTCAGATCCCAAGTGGTGTAAATTGGCATAGTGGTATTGAAATCACAGCTTTACCATTTTTCAACAACTGCGATTCTGGCCCATGTATATTTAACTGTAAGGTGCCCAACAGGATATTTAGCACTTATCATAATTAAATCATTACAGGCCAGGCTCTGCCCTCAGTTACACTCTTATAATATACTTGCATGTACACTGATCCATTGATTTGCTTCAGAGTAAAAAACCATTTAACTGAGATCAGAATCTGACCTTGAAACTCAATCCTGACAATCTGATCCTACATTCCTTATCATGCAAAGCATCTTGTTACATCTGTCTTTGGGCTTACCCATGCCTGTGTCTTGTGAAATGTGGACATAAGTGCTGGAACTAGGGATGCTGAGGGTGCTGCCGCACGCCCCGGCTTGAAGTGTTTTCCATTATATACAGGGCTTACAGTTTGGTTCAATGGCTCTCAGAACCCCCACTATACAAATTGTTCCAGCACCCCTGAGTGTGGAAGCACACAGCCATGTGGTTAGCACAAGGAGGCATTCTGGGTGCACAGAGGCAGAACATGCCCACTTCATGAGGTGCTGGGCAGTCCCACTAGCCGGTACATGAGAAGGTGGAGCCATGCCTCTTTTCCCCCTCCTCACTCTCTTTGGAGTGTGGTATGCTCCTGGCAGGGAGCAGCAGTCTTTGGACTCTCCTGAATGAAGGGACTTCAAATCTGCTTGTTTTTTATGTGGGCTACACAAGGTGTGGTAGAGACTCCTTGTGCCAGGTTTTTCAAACTCTTTAAGTCCCACACACAGCCTGGGACTTTGATTGTAAGCTCCTTGGGGCAGAGATATTGGGTCAGATCTCAGTTGGCATAAACTGATTTAGCTTCATCATTGACTTCAATTTGATTTACCACTAGTCAAGAATCTGGGCCATCATCTTTTATTTATCTTTCTATCACCCAGGCACACTTATGGCAAAGTAGGATTATTATTTATTATACATGCCTTTAGGATTGAATCTCTAAATATTATTAATAACTGGTATATATTATTGGCATAGAGAATAAGATTCCAGTCCTACAATTGATTGCACATCATGGGGCTGGTGCACTTGCACAAAGTTCATTGAAGTAAAAGAGGCTAACTGCAGGGGCAGCATTCTGCTTGTGTGCTATCAGTTGCAGAACTGGAGCCTAAATGTGCATATTCTTACATTGTGAACTCTTTGGGGCGAGGACTGTAACTTCCTGTTTATGTGAACAGTGCCCAGCACATCATGGGTGCTACTAGGATATAAGGATTGAATAACAACATCATACACCTCACATATGCTTTTGCATAATCAAATGTTGTGAAACATGGTAAAATTCACCAGTGCAAGAAACATTTGAGATAATTGAAGATTAGAATTAATAACCACAATAGCACAGACAATAAATTGTTGCATTAGACAATATAAAATGAATGTAACTCTCTTGGAGCCAAATACTCATGGTAGCACCCAGTCCAAACTGATGAATAGGCGGTTGCATGGGAGTAATCATAGAGAGGGAGGGATTTTGCCATTCTACGGCTTAGAGGGCCGTGGATCCGCTTTGTGAGGCAAATCAGATCAATGAAATGTAACCAATTCCTCTGCCAGGGACCCTCTGAAGCCATGGAGGTGGGGGCAGGATTGGCCCCTTTATGAACAACATGAAAGAGATTCTGCTTTCAGAAACAGCTTGCTTTTTTGTGTTTGTGTTTTACCATAGCAGAATAGCATTAGTGCCACTAAAAAGTCTTCCTGTTCAAAAAGGAGTTTAATTAGACTAAAGTTGATTAATCTAATGCCTCCACAGATTGTATCAAATCAAAGAAAAGGGGCTGATCCTGCAATATGAGGAGCACTTCTTTAAATAATTCCACTGAAGTGGAGGGTGTCCGGCACCTTTCAGGATCAAGGGACCTGACTTGACATTCCCCGTGCAGTCTAATCATCCTCTGAACACAAAGGAAAAAAAATTATGGTAAAAAGTTGTGTATGTTTCTACACTATGGGCCCAATCATGCTCACATTGAAGTCAATTGGAGTTTTGTCATTGTCTTTAATGGAAGCTGGATCAGACCCCATTATTACTTTCAGTTGGATACTTTGTTAATAGAGAATACAAGGACCTGATCTGGGAAATCTTACTCATGCAAATAAGCATTCCTCTTGTGAGTAGACCCGCTGAAATCTATGAGTAAGTTTTGAAGAATCAGCCCCAAAATTTCCATAAAATTAAAAAGTACTGGGTACGCTACAACATGGAACTACCTGAAATTTACAGTACACTTACAGAGTCAAATCCCTTTGTTTTAAGATAATGGGAAAGAGACAACCCTTAAACTTAAAGGTTAGCTGTCCACAGTGAATTGTATATACAGAATATGAAATACATTTTATAAGGCCACTTTATCCAAATCCATACAGATAGATGAACAGTAGACACGCCCACTTGTCATAAATGCAATATTACTGCTTACCTATCACTAATATATGTTTAAACTAACTGGAATAGGAAGATTTTTGGAGGGGCTTTAAACAATAGCACTCACTTTTAGAAATAATTGTAAATCTATTATTATTTTACAAGCAGAAAGAATGCCTCTGGTTTAACTAATGAATCATGTTGATAAATGAAATGCTAATATCAGTAGGTGAACAAATCCCTCTCTGCATGTAGGTTTTGCTTTGTCACTGTACTGTATTCCATATCAGTAGAACAAAGGCTATATTCGTAATGAGTCCATGCAAATTAAGTAAAATCAGCAAAAATATAGTGGGGGAGGGGAAGATGTAAAATATGGCAGTCAATGTAATGACCAAGGAGTAGAGAATTTAAATGTTTAATGCCTGCACATTCAGGCTCATTTTTCTGTCATCTCTTTGAATGGGTAGACTGAGGTTCTGGAAAGGCCAGAATGAAAACGTCTTCCTTTTGGGCCAAAAGTATTATTAATAATATTTAACGGAATGCATATTGAAGAATGTCCATATATACCTTCACTGCCACAAATATTTATTTATTTTTGAATAAAAGAAGCACGGTTATAATTAGCAGCTGGGAAAAAAGCCCTGCTACTTGTGTTTTCAAAGAGCTTTCCTTTTTTTTTTTTTTTTTTTTTTTTTTGCCCTGCTGCACTGCTTGCATGCCAGCTTCCCATCTCTCAGCCATGATGGAAGCTTAGAGTACAATAGAAACACAGAACAATATGAATTACAAATACATGTATATCTTACTGCATGACCTTTTTATGGACTCTTAAATGAACATCTTCTAAAAATATTCTCTGCTGTAAATTACTTTGCTACTGATGACAGTGCCTTGCAAAGATACTTTACAAAACAAACAAACAAATGCACAAAACCACTAGACAGTCATGTTAAACTGAATGGTTTAGCTCCTGTCTGTGAATTAACTTTTTTTTTTTAAAAAAGGATGTGAATTTCATTTAATAATATATACTGCATAGCATGTGTTTTAATTGCCCATCCTCGTAGCTTGAGTATTTTATATATAATGAATTTGTGAATAGATACAACTTGGAATCAAAAGGAATACAAAAATAATGTATGTACTGGTGCATGCTAAGTATACCTTCTACTATTTTTTATATTACTGTAATTGGGTTAAACTAATATCTATCCCTAGAAAGCAGTTAATTAACTTTTAAGTGTGAATCTCTGGAAAAAGAACAATATATGTGGAATCTATATTAATATCAGTTTTTTGATTTTTAGGGCCTCATTCCACAAACACACGTGGGAGAAAATTTACTTGAATAGTTCACTTGAGATCAACTGGGACTAGTCACGTGAGTAAAGTTACTCATATGTAAGCATTTGCAGGATCAGGCCCGTATTCTATAAATATTTAGAAAATAGATCATGGATAAAATATATCATTCCCTTACGATAAAAGTAAGGAAGTTCCTTCAAAAATATCCATGTGGTACTTGTAAAATGTACTATTGAAAGGCTTTCTTACATTTAAATTCAGCAGAATATGAATGGTTTCTTTTCAACTGTTTAAAACCTTTCTTTAGTTGATACCACATGAAAAACTAAAATGAATAACCCTTTCTTCAGCTTGTTAACTCTTTTGTGAAATATCTTAATGTTGTCAGTGTGAGAGTACTGAGCTTAATCAGCAAAATTGACAGGGATTTATGAACTTTTTCTTTCCAAATGCATTTACATATACACAAGCATATATATGTACATAAATTCACTTTATTACAGCCATTTTACACAAACTGAACCTTAAGTAGTTGAAGACTAAAAAGCCAATCAAAATATTCTTCATTTATCCATAAGTCCACACACCTCTTAAAATTGTTTCTTTTAAAAAACGGCTAAATTATGGAAATGCAGACTACATTACAGAATATTTGCCAGTTATATCTTGATTCTTATTTGAAATTCCCACAAGAATATAGGCATGACAGTAATATAAACCATAGAAACAGGCAAAAAGTAGAACACAGGGACTTGTAAATAAATCCATGAATATCAAGAAGCAGAGATGCTAAGATTATGCATTTTACCAGTACAGTTTCTATGCTTGTAAACCATAAGGCCAGACATTTGTAAGATGCAGTATTGCCAGCTCTGCAGAGAGAGAGAGAGAGAGGTGGGGACAGGCAGACACAATAAAGCATAACAACATTCCTGCATGTCTAATAGCTTAAATATGCTATGCCTCACTATATCCACACATTAGGAGTAATATCAAAGGATCAGTTAATATTTCATCAATAGTTCATCTCTGAACCAAATACTTTTTACAAAAAAAGATTTGTAGCTTGAATGGGTGGGGGGAATGAAATTTTTAGAGTAACCATATTTTTAAGACACAATGTTTGTGTATCACACATTTAACACAGTATATGCCAGTCATAGCACACTAGCATTATATTATTTATATTTTAGCATTGTTAGCCTGTCTTTTTTACTAGGTAAATGAATATTGATAGTTCTAACTTCCCTTTTAATAATACAAATGTAATGCATAATTTTAATGTAAAAGAAAACCCTTAACTGCCATATTTTTTATATTTTTTGGATTTATGGGGGATGTTTTGTAGAAATATAGGAAGTTTTTGTTTGTTTGATGAATACTGTGGCTTTAACAAAGAATGACTGAATTGTCTTAACAAAGAAGATGAAGGCTGTATATATTGGTTACAATAGAATAACCACCTTCCAGATCTCTTAAATCCACAATATATGTAGTGTGTGTCCTGAGTGGCTTTTGTTTTCAATGTCTTTTGTAAGCTTTTAGGGTTTTTTCTGCATCAAATGTCAAGTTAATTTACAGGGCGCTATTACTGATATGTTTCCTTGGTTTGTGGTTTTCTGTGAAAGGCAGGCAGCTGAGAGCAAGTCTTAGGATGGAGGGGGAGGGGCAGAAGGAGAACCCATAACACATACAGTGTGCCAGTGTCTGTAAATTGGCTGCCTATATGACAGCGGGCCAAGGGAAACCTCTAGCATTCATTTGCATGCTGAAGAATATCCAGGATTAAACTGAACTGATTTTCATACAGGATTTAGACCTGACATTTATTATTCGGTTCACAGACCTCTTGAAGGAAAGTTTGTTTTCTACTCATAGATGAAAAATCTTCTAAGATAAATAAAGGCTGGCTTAGCAGTAACAGTAAATAAATATCTTTCCTATATTTCATATGAATTTATCTTATATGATTACCAGACATATGTTCTCCACAAAATTATTGTATTTTGCTCCTTAGCAAGTCCAAAGAATAATATCTATCAAATGCGCTATGTGGCATTTATAAAATGTGTCCATTTAATTCTGGAAGTTTATTTTCGATAAATAAAAAATAGACAGTTGGTTTTAAAACCAAATTAAAACAATTTTTGGAACAAAAGCTATAAATAAATATATGGACATGTTTAATTTTACACCTGTCCCATGTCTTTCTGTAGATTAATTTTTCTTCATACTGTATACATCAGTTAGCAATTTTATACACCATATGTAAAATGTGAATGATTACTACATAAGAGCCATATGTACTGATGTTATACCATATCACTAGTTCATTTTCATCACTTAATAGGTGCATAAAATATTTCAGTAATGTTTAGCATTCTAATCTTAATCATTGGTAGTGATAAAAACTCATAGCCCTATATTTGAATAAAATGTTAAATAAACCAAGCCTTTAGTTTTAATGAACAAATCTAAAATGATTTGACATGTCACTAGTCTGAAGAAATATATTAAAATATTTGGGCACAATTGCTCAGGATGCTGTGCTCCAAATATCATTCCCAGTGACTTTGAAACAGGGTACTCAGCACCTTGTGTGAGATGCTCAGCATCCTGGTGGACCAGTGACTTTGTAAGTATAGCCAATGGAAACATTGGTCAATTTTGAGTGTTTACTGAATAATATTTAAAACATAGGCCAGTCTGAGAACTGAAAATAAAGGCTTAAAATAGGCCCAGTTTAAATGGATGATTCCACAAGTCTTGATATGCAGTAACTTTCCAATATACATTGAAAACCTATAGGGGCAGATCCTCAACTGGTGTAAATTGTAATAGCTCCATTGATTTCAGTGGAGTTCTGACAATTTACAGCAGCTGATAATCTTCCCCAGAATATGTGTGTTTTGAGCTGTTCCTGGAAGGCACTGAGCACCTCAATGTAAAACCAACATGGGTTGAAAACACTCAGCACCTCCCAGGTTTGGACCCCTTCCTAACATAGAACTGAAGAGTGTAAATGTCAGCCAGTCCATGCACAACTGTTTTATTCTAAATATATGCTCAAAGTAAACTGGGAAACCTGGGACATATTTACACATTTTGATATTTATAATTTGTGAAAACAAATTGTTAGGACAGATGCACCAATGTTTTAATTTGATGGACAGTATGACAGACTGTGAATTATTTTACTATTTAAAAATATAGCTTTAGTGAGATTTATTATTTTGTATGGATATAACACTTCGAGACATGTACATTACTCTATATATTCCTTTCTTAAGTAATAGCACAGGTTTAGGGTCATTCTGTAATGTGTGACATTCAATTTATATAGTGATATCTATATCTATATATCACATATAAAACAAATGTATATAAAATATTACACTTGATAATGCCTACTTTATATACCAGTGAGGTTTTTCTCATATTCAAATATTTCATTACCTTCTGTCCAATTTCTACTTTTAAAATTGTAATTTAATACAGTGATGACAGAATCCAAGAAGAACTTTCAGGGAGCCACACCTCCACCACATTAACTTAGATGGGTTCATGTAAGAGCAAGATTGAGTTTATATACCTTTTGGAAATGCTGTATCTTAAATCCAAAGGACATAAAGAGTAAGACAAAAGGATGGAAAATCTTTCTGTTTAAGTGTAGCTGCAATGGTGTATTATGCTTATTATGTAATGAACTGCACACTTTCATTTAATGAAAAATTAATAAGCTTTATTCAAAACATGCAAAATTACAGATTAGAGCTATTGTTTAATCCTTTCTCTTGGCCTTCAAAATGCTAGTTTTTTCAATGTAAAGATATAGCATTGAATCATCTTTTTCTGGACTAAAGACCTTATACAGTATTCATTTGCATGTTTTTAAGTGTGAACATTTTATTAAGGTGTGTGCTTGTCTAAAGATCATGTACTTTTTGCAAAATAATTAATTTTAAAGCAATATACAATGATACCGTATTAGCAGTGTAATAGACAAGTATACATTTCTATGATTCTAACATTTCTATGATTCTGTGTTTTGTAAAAAGCTAGGCTCCTCAATGCTACTGTAGCATACTAATGTGTAGTATTATCCATTAATACTTTGAGGCCTGATTCAGCCACCAATGCATTGCACTGTACCTTACCCTGTGAATAATTTCACTGATATTAAATGAAGTCAATGAAGCTGTGATGATTTATACCAGCTGAGGATCTGGCCCTATAAGTTATTCACAACAAATCTATAGAAGAGCAAAGATTAATCATAATTGGTAATCAATGTAAGCATGAAACTGTTAGACTAGGTCCTAATTAATCTCTGAATTAAAAATCATATACAAAACTCTAGGAGGTTCAATAGATATAGAACAAAATTCCAGTATCCCACAGTTGCCAGTAGATAATTTAATGTTATTGTTCCAAAAAGCTATTCTTAAAATACAATGGTAGGTGATGCTTGCTAAATCATTCTGTCAGGTGGACACTCAGAATATTAGAGCAATTAGACAGATCAGATTCATTTTAGAAAACCAAACATATGTTGAAAATTTTACTACTGTAGCTTTGTAGCCTTAGGTAACATAATGTAAAATACCTCCAAAAGTAGAGCTTTAATTTTTTAAAGTAAGTAAATCATCCGTCCTCCTTGTGTATGACAGGTTGTGAAATATATATAAAAGACCCTATAAAAAAATGGAGCTTTAAAAAGTAGTATGCTTTGTATTTGATTTTTTTTTAAATTTATTATTCAAATTCCTACTAGTTCTCACTGCTCCCAAGAGAGATCAAGGAAATATTAAAAATACTATAGAAATAAGAAGGATAAGATATTTGTCACTCTCATTTAAATTGATGTATGCTGCTGTCCTATAAACGTCACATCGGATAACCCTGAAAAATTACCATGAATCTCCATAATTACGCATATTCATGATGGTGTTTTGCATAGCACTAGCAGCAGACTGAATGTGGAGAGATGGAGAGGGGTGAAGAAAAACTGAATGATTTGACAGATTAAAATTATTACCAGCATCCTAGAAACAGACACAGCAACAGTTCCATTTGGTTTGGTTTATAAAAATAAAACAAAACCCATAGTAGTACTCATAGAATAATTACATAAATAGAAAATTTCTACTACATATTTTGTCATAAAATGTTAACAAGGATAAACTGCTGGGACATGCCAGTGCTAATTTGAAGATTCTTTTTTTATTATTGACAGTTGTAGACAGAACCAGCAATGAGAAAAGCAGAGGAGTATTTTTCAAAACTGCTTTGTTTGTTGCATTTCCAGTACAAGACCAATGCAGAGACTTCTTATTTTTTCACATGATGCAGATGAACCGAGTGCGAATTATGTAGGTACATTGTTGTTTCTGTGAAAAAGATGAGGCCCGAGCAATATTCAGTAAATTGTTAAAAGGCTATGAGAGATAGAAAGGTTGGCCTGTGTCTAGCTCAATAGTTTTTTGTGCTGAAGCGAAGAGCAGAGTTAATCAGGGGCTCTAGAAGTAATTATCGACAGAGTTTGGGTAGTACAAATGCTTGGGTAAACAGCGATTGTTCTTTCCACAAGATTCCGAATAGAAACAACAATACTGGTATTGTCCTCCACTTCTCATTAAGGGGATTCAGAGATGGAGCTGAACACTCTGAGGCGGATGGGAAACTGACAGGCAAACTGTGCTCTGAACGAATCTCTCATGATCCCACTACAACAGGCTCTGGCTTTTGGCATCAGCAGTGCCAGCTGCATTGGGAGAAGCCAAGCCTGTCATACTATCTTCTCATCAAATCTTCAATATACAGAGGCAAAAGCATAGTTAGAGCTTAATGAAGAAACAAATACAAAAGAGAAGATTAGGCCTTGTTAACACTTGCATTCATTTGTCCTTATAAAAACTGCAATAGATGGGTTGCTTTACAGAACTCATTCTTTTTTTTTTAAATGGAGGAAAGTTACGTTGATGAGGCGTTGTTTTTGTAAATACTTTTTTTTTAGATCATGCCATTGCCACATAATTATAAACTAGCAAATAGCTTTGTCAAAAATTCCATTTCAAACAGTTTTGTCAATAACTGTCAGAGTCCATAAACATATACTTTAAAAATGTTGATATTAATAATATTGTACCTCATTCCATCTGAACTGTTTAGTTACATACTTTACTAATAAAATTGTATGCTTCTGGAAAGTAATCTCACGGCACTTTGTGTTGTTATTCAAGACAATCAGTTCTTCAAGGCTAAATGTTTATATTTTGATGGCTCCAAATTACTATAGGGCCAGATTATGAGCCCCTTACTCACATTGAACAGAACCTTACTTCATGAGTAGTCCCACTGATTTCAATAGTACTACTTGTGGGATAAAATACTATTCACTGTGAGCAAGGGGCTCATAATCTGGCCCCCTATTTTACCTCAGTGAGCTAAATTTATGATGCCCTTAATCAGGGTCCAATCCTGCAATCCTTTTGCATGTGGAACTCCCACTGAAGCCCCTGGGTATCTAGTGATAGGAGGGTTTGAAGAATCAGGGCCTCAGTCTTTAATCATAGAAAACTTCATTGCCTGCAACTGGAGTTTAGCCAGGATAGGCGTAACAGACAGAAACCTGCACTCAATAGCCCTCAAGATCGGGCTTTCAGAAAGGACTTCAGGATTTGGTTTTCTATTAATTGCATTTGAGAAAAAGGAAATATATATATATATACCGGTAGTTTTACACTATATATAGGTTTACATTAAAGTAACCAGAAAGTTTGATGAGCATAATGCTACAATTTTTTATTGTTGTAAGCAATCATTCAATGAGTACAAAGGTGAATTGTCTGTAGATGCAATGTAAAATGTATATTGGTTAATGCTACATTTAACTGTCTGTCAAACACAGATATTGGTAGGGTATATTTTAAATGCTAATACTGTAAAGAAATCAAGAGAATTTTAATGGAATAATCTGTTTACCATGTTGCACAGTGTACATGTAAAAAAGATCCATAATAGATCTATAGCTTTAAAACCTTAGATGAATGTTCAATGAAGACAATGTTTCTAGAAAACAGTGATGCAGAAGAATGTGCACATTACCTTGTTCTGAGAAACATTTGATTCTTACAAATTTTCGCACAATTTATGTGCATGTTCCATAAGCAAAATACTTTCTTTTCTTCTGTTTGCATAATGACAGGCTGTGTCTCAGCAAAATTTGTGTAAGGGACACTTAAGAATTGTTTCCAGTAAGCAACTTCTTTCTGCTATGAAAACTATTAAATAAAATAAACTGATATTTAAATATATCTATATTTATCAATCATATACATAGTTGAGGATGTAAACATAAAAAAGAAATAAGACTTTAAAAGCCTAGAGTGTTTTTTAGGCAAAAGCAGGCTTTGTATGTGTTTACTTTCATATACTGACTCACTGCTGTGTCCGTGACAAGAAGAGTAAGAAGTGCTTATTGTAGATGAAGCAAGTGATTTGCAAAAATAAGGCCCCATGTCACAAGGACTCTAGCTCCTAAGTTTTCAATGAATGTATGCTTATGTTTACATTACCAATTTTGGGATAGTATTATTTGACATAATTATTCTTATTATAACTTCTATAAGAAAATTTTGTCTTTCTATTAAGAAAACGAGCTACATCTACTGAACCACAGAAAGTACCATCATTTCAAAAAGGTTTTTATGATTGAAGGCCTATTGAAGTGAATCATCTTTATCTCCAAAATACTTTCATAGACCCAGAAAGACCTTGTGCAATGAAAGCATGCTTTTAGTAATTATTTAAATGACATTATTTGGTATTGCAGTTACCAGTCACTAGCCCACTGTTGTGATCACAGGACTTATATTTGTGAAGCTGCTGGTTTGATGATGAAGATGTATATGACTTTTTAAAAAATATTTATTTGTTCAGTTTTCAGTTAAGGGCAACAGAGTTTCGCATGATGTTTCCAAATGTCAGTATCACTGTACAATAGCATTAAAATCAGTATTGGTGCAGTTAGCAAGTAAAATGAGGTCACCGTTTTTTCTTTACACCAAGAAAAATATGTATCTAACATTGTTACTAATTACTTAAATAAAGATATCAGCTGAATTATAGCTTATGTAATCATTTATGTATCAAAATTATACAAAATGTGGCTGCATTAGTAAATACTTACCTCTTAAAGTCTTTGTGGTTTAAACATACCATTATAAAATAGATAAATACACTACCTTAAAAGTACTGTTCATCCAACATATAGTATATTAGATTCATGTTCTGAGGACATAACATGTTAAAAGCACATAGAAATAATGCTTACCGTACTGTTACAGTACAGTACTGTTATCACATATGTACATCATACGTTTAGATATATGATTAATGAAGCTCTATTTAGAGAGAGGATATTAAGGCACCATAGTCATTTTTTTAAACAGGGTGTTGCTGGTAAGTGAGTGGTACTGCTACCCTCAAATTCCAGGGAGCAGATTACACCACTCATTTTGTAATGTTTACATTTTAAGTAATTTTTGCAGAAAATTTAATTAAATAGGCAAAGCTATCTTTCTGAAGAACTGAAAAGCCTTTTAAGTAGGTTGTAAAAATGTCTTCAAAATAAATGAGATGACAGTGAGCCACATCCTGATCTCATTGAAGTCAGTGGGAATTTTACCACTTGCTTCAGTAGGAGTAGGATCTGTCCCAATTTGTGTTAAAAATTCAGAAAATATGTTTAAAAAATAGAAGAGATATATTTCTGCATGTACCTTCAAAGAACTTGTATCTATAATAAGCTACTGTACAGTGTTTTTCATATACCAGTACACTACTGCCATAAAAATTTGATGATTTGCTACAAAAAGTCAGGCATGATATATAACAATGATCCCATATTTACAGAGCCTGAAAAAATTGGCAAAAATTAACAATAATTTATAAGGTTCATCTGTGTTTGCATGCTTCTCTTTTCAAGTAAGTAGCTGAGCAATAACATGGCATAAAATGGTATTGCAGCCAACCATTTAATAGGGTCTTGATTAAGCCATTCTTACTCACTTGTGTAACACTTACATGAATAGTCTTCAGGGGAACTGCTTGTGTGAGTAAATGCCTCTCAGGCTAGGTCTACACTACCCGCCTGAATCGGCGGGTAGAAATCGACCTCTCGGGGATCGATTTATCGTGTCCCGTCAGGACGCGACAATCGATCCCCGAATCGACGCTCTTACTCCACCAGCGAAGGTGGGAGTAAGAGCCGTCGACGGGAAGCCACGGAGGTCGATTTTGCCGCCGTCCTCACAGCGGGGTAAGTCGGCTGCGATACGTCGAATTCAGCTACGCTATTCGCATAGCTGAATTTGCGTATCTTAAATCGACCCCCCCTGTAGTGAAGACGTAGCCTCAGTGTAAGGGTTGCTGAATTGTACACTAAGGGCATGATCCAAATCCTAATGTCTCAAATGCTACTTTAAACAGATGCAATTCCACAAAAAATGAATGGGAATATTTTACCTGCTTCACAAGGGTGTTAAAGCCCTTAATCTGTTAATATCTATGTGCCACTTTGAGAGTCTCTATATAAGTGCTAAGTATTATTATGATGATGATTTAGATCTTGTGCACCTTATTCACACAAGTAATCTCATTGACTCCAGCGTGACTGTGTGAGTGAGCTGAGCTGAATTTGGCCCAGTATGGGAATGAGCATGTGAGTTGCTTAGCACCTTCTGTGAAATGCTGAGCTCCCTGAACTCCCAAAATTCAGTACCTTGCAGGATCTAGCCCTAGGAGTGTGTCTGCTTGTGTCCATGCATGGACTGTATGTACACATATACTTTAGCAGTTTTCTGTTGATGAAATTCACTCAGTTGTGGAGGCCCTCAACATAATTTAAGCTGCATGGATCTGCTGGATGGAGTGACATGCCATGCAGATGTGGGTGGAGTGGCCATAGGGTGACCAGATGTCCTGATTTTATAGGGACAGTCCTGATATTTTGTTTTTTTTTCTTATATAGATGCCTATTACTCCCACTCGGTCCCGATTTTTCACACTTGCTATCTGGTCACCCTAAGTGGCCATGTTCTAGAACATAATGGAGGAGTGGCTCTATGCCAGCTCTGACCAGGCCAATACTGAGTTGGTTGTAGGAGAAGGAAGTGATTGCAGGTCCCGCCCATTGTGTGGAACAGTGACAGCAGATGGCAATTCTACAGCCTGTGGGTTGCTAATGCATTAGGTATGTATGAATTGCTTCCACTCAACCCTTACAAAGTTCCCAACACACAGGCATCATAGGACTGGCAAGTTCAAGAAACCTGGACAATATCTTTTGAAGAGCACAGAAATTAATGTGCAGGGGTGGGAAGATTCCTAAAATCCCTGCACAAAATTCAGATTTTCTACTTTCAGGAAATATTTTGGAAATACCTGCTATTTAGTGTATTCCAAAGGCAAAACAATCACTCTTTATGAACTAGGAATAAAAGTCAGCTCTGTCAGGGTTGGTTTAGAAATTTACAGAGAGGGGTATAAACACCAGAGGCAACAATATCTTTACCACTCCATTCCCCCCCTTCAAATTGAACATTGGTATAGAAATCTAAATATTAACACATTCAGTCTTTAGACTGTAAGCTCTTCTGGCAGGAACTTTTTTATTGTTTTGTTTCTTTTTTGGCACAGTTTGCAGTAACTATTGTACAGTCCATGTATACTTTTTATAGTGCTATATCTATCTATATGTTATACAGTCCGTCATGTTAATTTTATTGTAATATTTTGACACTCAGCTTTCTATTAAATCATTTTTTGTAAATGTAATTTACTATGTCTCCTTTGATTTCGTTTGTCCTTTTTCTTCTCCTTAACTCTACTGTTTCTGTATATCTTGAACATCTTTTCCTTTTCTGTTTTCAATGTTGTTCTTTCTTTTCTTGTCTCCTGTGAACTCCCTTTTGTTTCCTGTTCTGTTTTCCTTTCCTTACACTGTCCTCTTCTTGCTTTCTAGTGTTTTCAATCTCTTTCCCTGTCTCTCTCACACCTACTCCCTCTTACTTCAATCATCTTATTTTCCTTCCTAAACACTCTAAATCTGTTGCTCCTCATCCTACTTCTAATTTCTAAAATATTCCCTCATACTTTCCCTCCTCTGTCCCATCAAATCTATTCATTCCCCACTCATCCATCTATCTATCCCAATCACTCACCCACAGTCACTCATAATCACCCTTTTGGATACCTCCCTTGATACAATTACTCTCTATACTGTCACACATTCCCATGATCTTCCATAGTCAATATAGCCTATTTGCTCCTATCCGTTCATTCATCTGCTCACCAGCATTCACTGACCCACTGTCATTCACCCATCCTCACTTACCTTCAGGCATACTCAGCCCTGGGGACTCAGAGGTCTGATTAGTAAGTGCTCTGGTGGCTGGATAGGTCACATAGGCCCAAGTTGCTGCTCTCTTGGTTGAGGGTGGAGAACACTCTCATGTCTTGCCCCAATACCAAGTGGCAGGACCTCCTACCACCTGTGCAGAGTGAGGAACCCAAGTGGGCCACTCTGTGTTCCACCCTGGTCTCACGGCCCGCCAGGGATATTAGTTGGTAGCTCCTTCATGGAGCCGTGAGCATGGGTGTGTACCTGGTGTGATTCACCTCCCTCCCCAACACCTGTCCCTTCTGTGGCACGAGGAAGACCCAGGTGCACATCATCCTCACCCCTTTTCTAAGACTTTCACAGCCTTCTTCTTAGGTTCTGGCTGCACTATCCCCCACACCTCCTGATTTATGCAAACCCTATCTGTGGTCTCACGAAGTCGCAAGTCCTCATCAAACTCCTCCTGGAGCTGGCCAAGGAGGCCATCTATTCTACCAGGAGCAGCATGCTGGGGAGATGCTCTGTGGGGCCTAATTCCACTCCTCCCTTTGATCACATATCTGGGCAGAGCTGATAATTTGAGAGTTGCTTGGAATAGAGACTTGGATACACAAGTATCTCTGATCCAGTGGAATACAATTTTAACAAATGTTTAAAAAGCAACTGTAGACCTGGGACTATGGCTTTTTCACCAAAAGACACTTTTTCGAATATATTTGTGCCCATGTGGTAATGGTAATGGACCTCCATAAATGCTGATCACTATTAAAATTGTAACTCCATTGGTGCTACATTAGCTCATATGTTTTGGGAATCAAGAATTCCTGGTATGAGGTGAGTCAAAGGATCACTTAGATGTTGGATGCTAAATTGGAGCCATCCCCCTTAAATTTCATTCTTGGATGTATTCCTAATACCTGGAGATTACCCCGAAACAAGGCCGCATGGTTCCAACAGGCAGAATTGGTTGCTAAAAAATTAATCCTACAAAAATGGAAAAGTTGATCCCCAGGAAATATTGATGCCTGACTCAGTGATATGGCTGACCTTGCAGCTAACAAATGACTGGCATTCTGCAGAAAGGGAATGCCCGGAAACTTCAAAGCAATTTGGGCTGACTTTTTAGAGGGCTCTGATTAACATAGACCCTGAAGATAGATATGTTGCTTTCCCTCCTCTCCCTTTAGCCTAACTTTCTTTATTTACTTTGTGTATTATGATGAATCTGGTATTTTGGTTTATATGTTATATTTGGAAAAATTAATTAAAAAAATTATAAATACATACAAAATGAGAGTAATTAACCATTGGAACAACTTACCAAAGTTTGTGGTGTATTCTCCATCACTGACCATTTTTAAATTCAAGATTGGATGTTTTTCTATAAAACAGTGGTTTTTAACCTGTGGTCCGCAGACCCCTGGGGGGCCGCAGACTGTCTAAGATTTCCAAAGGGGTCAGCACCTCCATTTGAAAATTTTTAGGGGTCTGCAAATGAAAAAGGTTGAAAAGCACTGTTCTAAAAGATATGCTGTAGGAATTATTTTGGGGAAGATCTAGGTACTGTGTTATAAAGGAGGTGAGACTAGATATCCACAATGGTTCCTTCTGGCCAAATTCTGCCCTGATAGGCACCCTGCACCAGAGAGTCAAATTTTGTGGAGGTCCTGTGCAAGGCTCTCTATGCCGCAGAAGTCACACTGAAGTCTTGAAAAGTCCATAAAGCAAGGCCTCTGAGCTCCATACATGCAAAGAGGTACTCTTCAAACTGCTTTTCATGTAAACATGTATGGAGGGGTTATTCTGTCCATGGTTATGTGGAACTAGTGGCCAGGATGCCTACCACATGGGGGAGTGGTGGGAAAGCAGCTCATAATCTGAAATAGCAGCCCTGAGGGATTGGTATATTCCATCCTCACCAACCTCCATTCAGTTCCCAGTACAAAGCCTATTTATTTGGGCTTTCTGCTAAGGGAGGGGTGAATTTCATCCTCAGCTACACGTGTGTAATCGTATACTTTAGGGAAGAATTTGGTCCACTAAGTGTTCGTAATAACAGTGAAATATTTTGCATCTTTATATGGTTTTTCTAGGCAAACGTGTCATACAAGTGCATGAAAAATGCTTCTTTACTATTTTATGAAGGCTGGTGTATTTTCAGACATGACCACATACATTTATGTTAAATCAAATCTGCTGACTGTATGTAGGCTAACAAAAATTAATACTCTAGCTGTAGGTGCTGTGGTGACCTGTTAACCTGAATTTCATTTCTAAATCTTTCTGTATTTAAAATTTAATTTAGTTAGCCATGTGTATTTTGGCAATTAATTCTTATTTTATTTATTCATTTATCTATGTATTTTTATAAGCTTCTACCCAGTATAAAAATAAGTGACACATTTTAATGGAGATTATCACTGTTGTGTGTAAGTTCCTCAAGTGAAAATGTATTACTCAGAAAATTCTCTTATGTAAGGAGACTACTAATGTATGTAAGTCTTTGCAGATTTGGGCCTTAAGAATGCAATGAGACTACTTGCATGGGTAGAGTTACTGATGTAAGTACCTGTTTGCAGGACTGGGCACAGATACAGTACAGCAATTTGCAGACATGTTGCTTCAGGATTAATACAGGTATTTTCAAAAAAGCCATTTTGCTCACTGGTATTCATTAAATTTATGTCATAACTATATATGTTTCAAATGCCAATATAAATATTTAAAAAAACATTATATTTTTGGAGTAAATATAATTCACATGAACTTTGGGGATTCAGAATAAAAGGAGGTGGGGCCAAAATTGCAAACACTTAAGCATGTGAAAGCACGATTGACTTCAGTGGGACTACTCATGTGAGTAAACTTACTCCTGTTCCTAAGTATTTGCATATTGCATCTTAATAATGTCATCTCTCCAATACAAAAAAAATCCTAGCCCCCTCAAAAAAAAAATCAAAATTATGAAAAGCTGATAAGTGATGTCATCAGTCACAGTGGTCCTGCTAAAATGCCAATTTATGTGAATTTACAAATTCTTAATAAGCAGACATATGAGTATGTTATAAAAACAAACACTTGTACACTCATGCTAATTAAGTGCTCTTCTTTTAGGGCTGGATAGTGCTTATACAACCAGCTCTGTGTAAGTGGTTGTGTGTTGTTGATTTCTTCCCCCCCCACCCCCCACGAAAGACCCTAGGGAAGTTACTATGTCTTCCCTTGCTTCCATCCTGTGTGTAGTAATCTCCATCTGATCTCTACCAATAGCAGATTATCCCCTGCCAAAGCTCAGCTGTGAGTTGGGGGCATAGAGATAAGACTGCCCATTCTCCAGACCTCTCTGCCCATTCCACGTCCAACATGCAAATATTAAATATATTGGACCAGATAGTCCATTCACAAACAAACAAACAACCTTGGAGGGGAAAACTGAGTGGAAATGCCATAAGGTTCTTCTCATAATTTCATATGAATTATCCATTCCAAGAGAAGGAGTCTGTGGCCTAGTGGAATAGGGATGGGCTGAAACTTTTAAACTCAGCCAATCCCAAAGAGAACTGTGAAGGCAGAGGGCAAATGCATGAATACAGGAAGTCTCAGATTGACTGTAAAACTCTCTACATGAATGGCAGTATGACTTCTTTAGGAACCATGCTGTCATTGGCAAAACCTCAATTGGATGGCACTACTCCACTTGGAAAAAAATGCAGAAGCAATGGAGGGTGTTAATGCGGATAGAAGGAGATTTCCGAGCAAAATTCTGCTGAAACCACCAGGGGAAGCATGCCTTTGACAGTAATCTGCTCATTAGCTTTGAACCATTCCTGCTTCCATTTTGTGGAGCCTGTTGATATAGATTTGCTGCAGAGAGGTTCCTCGTGTACTGCTCTCTCCTCCCCTGCATCTGATTTTGCTTCTCCCTACTTAAAGGGAGGGGAGCATCAGGTTGATTTCTGTTACTTTATGCCCTTAGAGACTTTTGATCATTGTTACATCTTATATTTTGGTCTTATTGTGACTAAGATGTTTTGTCCTCTTGATCTCTCTGAAGTTTACAGTTGTGTTTGCCAAAGCAAAACTTCCAGCTAATGTGTGTTATAAATAGTGCTGGTTGAAAAACAGAAAACTTCTTTTCCAAAAACTTTTCATTCCTATTTTTGTTCAAAATTTCATTTTAATTTCTATTTTCTAACTAGCTCTAGCTATAAGTAAGTATTCATAATAAAAAATAACAAAGTCCCTTAAAAATTCCTCTAATGTACTTGGGGTCCAGCCTTGCAGTTTTTATGTGGAGAAGATGCTCATTAAAGTTTTCAAGTTAAAAGGAGTTTTGCTGAAATAGGATGGCAGGATCAAATCCTTGAACTAAGGATAGCTACTTATAACAACATTTAATCACATAATGCTTATAATTGAAGCAGATCATATTACTGTACATGAATAAACACATTTTATTTTATGAACACGAACAGCAAGAGAGAACTACATCTGCAATATTTTGGCTAATATTTCTCAATATTAAAAATAGTTATATACAAATTGTATATTTTGGATTGTATCCATCTCTTCCAACCCTTGTATATCACTTAGATTATAAACTGTTTGGGGAAGAGATGTTAACTGTGTATTTATAAAGCTTGATGGGACCCCACTGCTGAATAAGTGGCTGGGTGCTATTATAATATAAATATTAAGTAATAAAAAATAAAAGTGAAAAACATACTTTCATGTTTCATTTCAACGTATAGCAAAGAGCTTTATTTTACTGGCAACTCAATTGTTAAGGAAATACCAGTTTTAAATTAAAACAAAATTGTGTGGCCTTTAAAAATTTGTATGGCGACTTGCTATTATTGACCATAATTTCAGAACTTTGGTGATATATGAACCTTTCAACGTATATTCCAAACTGTTTAAGTTACAGTACCTAATAGAAAACTGCATACGGTTTGAAATTGATTCACACCATTCTATGCATATAAGTGTATGGATAAAAGACCTTCAGTTAGCAGAAGGCTCATGTGTTGTTGTTCTTAATATTTTTAAATTCTGGCACTTGAAGTACACAGTCTATGTAATCTGTTACATAGTATTATTCACTTAACATAAATTCTATTTTTCTTAATGCACCACCATGTAATATTAGCAGTTAACATTATGCAAAATTGCTTTGTCACAGTCATGTGAGGTCAGAAATAAAGATTCCACACACTGTTTCCTGGTGTAAACCCAAGGTTTCAGTTCTTATATATTGATTCGATAAGCCTGTAATATTATGAGAGCTGATCAAATATTTTTCATTGGAACATTTTTTTCAACAAAATTTTTCAGTAAAAGATTGATTTTGGTTGAAACTAATTTTTTTAAAAATAATAAAATTCAAAACAGAACTTTTTTTGTAAAAATGCTAATGTTTCAATAAACATTTCAGTTTTCAGTTTAAAAAACAAAACAACCCCCCCCCCAAGATTTTTACCAATAACCAAAAACTTTTACCAGACATGGTTTCCTAAAACAGAAGATGTTTCAGTTTTTGGTTCTTCATTGAAAAACAAAAAAAAATCATGAGAAATTTTTGAAAAATATGTAAAATAGTTGAAATTTCCCTCAAAAAATAATTGGCATCTTTTGAACCATTTCAAAATATTAATCTTTCTCTAACCAGTGGTGCTGGAACAATTTGTATAGTGGGGGTGCTGAGAGCCATTGAACCAAACTGTAAACGCTGTATATCAGGGGTTGGCAACCTCTGGCACGCAGCTCGCCAGGGTAAGCACCCTGGTGGGCTGGGCCAGTTTGTTTACCTGCCGCGTCAGCAGGTTCGGCCGATCGTAGCTCCAACTGGCGGTTTGCCGTCCCAGGCCAATGGGGGCGGCGGGAAGCAGTGGCCAGCACATCCCTCGCCCGCGCCACTTCCTGCCACCCCCATTGGCCTGGGACGGCGAACCGCGGCCAGTGAGAGCTGCGATCGGCAGAACCTGCCGACGCAGCAGGTAAAAAAACTGGCCCGGCCCACCAGGGTGCTTACTCTGGCGAGCCACGTGCCAGAGGTTGCCGACCCCTGCTGTATATGATGGAAACCACTTCAAGCCGGGGGGGGGGTGGCACACCCCCAGCACCTCTTGTTCCAGCACCCCCGTCTCTAACTGCTAACACTTCCTGTTCTCTAATTGGAAGTAATCTTTGCCTAGTGGGCCCTTTTTCCCCCTTGCTTTCTCTGGTTCCAACAGTTCCATGACCCAATAGGACTTGAGTTTTGCTCTATAACATTGGGATTTGGTCCCAATTAAAATTCCCCAACTAACTCTTTGTCTGTGGAAAATCTGAGCCCCTACAAGGGAGGATCATGATCTGTGATGGATGTCAAACCACATTCCCCTGTCCCACCCCTCCCCACCCACATAACTTGGCCTCACTTACTCACAGCCCTATGCAAAGGGTTGGGATTGGGCTCCAGCCATGATAAGCCACTATTACTACAATGGAGTAAACAAATACACCTGGCCCACTTGGTTTACTTTAAATTGCAAACACACAACCATGCTGCTTGTATGGCTGGCTGGCTTGGCTGAATCTACTGGCCAAGAATAATACACGTGGCAATCTGCAGCCAGGAAAAATTCTTTTCTGACATCAAGTTGGCATCCAGCTAAGATTCAGAACAAACCAGGGATCCCAGCTACATTAAACCTACCCCCCCCCCCCGAGTTAAATTTAATGTTGCTATGTCATTCATGTAAACATAACCAAATGAGGAGAGTGGTGAGGATCAGGAACAGAATGCCCCCTTTCCTTTTGCCCCTGAAGGAAAGTGAGGACAAGAACAAGTGAGGAGCCAGTGGGATTCAAACCCATCATCTCCCCTGGGAGAAAAAAGCCTTCCAAGCCCATTTCTTCCCCTTCTTATGTGTAAAAGGGAAGGTTGGGGTTTGGAAATCAGCCCAATTCCCTCCCCTGACAGCCATGCCAAAGCCCTTCCCACACGTGGGGGGAGGGTAGGCATTCACTGAAATTCCTATTGTACCTAAATTTCAACATACAGCATTTCAGCCCTCTCCTGTGTACACCCGGTTGAAAGTCTGCTACCAATCAACGTTCCTTCTTTCTTGATTCGTCACTGCCTGTGACAGTGTATATGTTTTGTATGATCAGTCTCCTTGGGTTGCCGTAACCTTGCTCAACTCGAGCATTAGCAAAGGGATTCCATTACTTGCAGGTATTAATAGTGCTTTGCCACAAAAGGCTTTGTAGTGCTCTGCTGCACATTGAGCCTATCTTAATAACAACCTACATTAATGCTGAAGGCATATTTAAACTACAAACGTAACCTTTAGGAGAATTTTTTTGTTTTTCATTAAAGAAGTACTGCATCCCAAATACTAATTAATCTTCCCTACTATATTTTAAATAATCACATGTTATTTACAGCAATAAAAAGTACATGGTATGTAAAGCAACATTCAAATCAAGAAAAACATTGCTTCATAACAGAGCAGCTTGTGCCTTCTTTGGCGGCATATGCATATATGAAGTATTTGATCAGTGGTGACTGGCTTTGTTTTGCTCTGTGCTTTATGTTTTGTAAATGCCAATGCAAGCCTGATTAGAATGCTGAACATATCGTTAGCACCATCACTAATAAGTGAACGTTCCCTGATGCTTATTAGCAGGGTCTAGCAATGTGGTGAAATTGTCAGTTAAATGCTTGGATTCTGAACAGAGGAAATGACAAGCAATGCTGAAGGTCCAGCTGCAGTGAATATCTCCACTGTAGCTGAAATCACTGGAATGGTGAAACCAGTTTAGGTTCAAGGTCGCTGCTGACATTCAGCTGTCATGGCTTTATTGTCTGCATGCCTTCTCTCCATTGACACATTCAAGGGTACTTTATAGCAACCACAAAGAACCAGTCAATTGATACCATTACACTTCATGCACACACAAACCACAAGCTTGTTCAGGACTGTTGATACAGTCTAACATTTATTCATTAATGGAGCCATTGAAATTTCAACTTGCCCAACCCCACTTCTAACAACGTACGCTTACTTGTTTAGTCCAAACATTTAGCTATGTCTTTTTCAAGTTTTGCATAGCACTCTCTAATTGAGGTAACATTATCTGCATTTTAATGCTAGGTCATTTGTGTCCAATGAAAGATTACCTGAAGAATCCTGCCATTTACGACACCAGTTTAAATACAGGCAGTCGTAGAGGGGGAAAAAATACACAGGAATGTAAGGAACAGGGAGATATTTATTTGTTCTGAGGGTGCCATGGAAATCCAGTTGCTCAGAAATGAAATAAGAGTCTATAGTGAAAAAGGGAAAAACATAAGTTTGGATCAGGGAAGAGACAGTGATTAGATCCATTGTTCAGGACTCTTTGAGCTTCAATAGTCCTACAGAAAAACTCACTAATGAATCTATTGAAGCTTGCCAGAACTTTGTGTGGAAGACAACTTAAGTTATGGTGCTTATCTAAGGCCTGGTAGTAAAGCATGTGGTTACAGAAACAGCACATATGTGTCTTTATTAACTACTTGCCTATAAAAACCAACAAATGTTTAAAGAATGTTCATTCCACAAATATACTGCACTTCTAAATGCTATTCTTTTATTTAAAATGTAAATGTTTGAGAAATAATCAAATTAAACTAGTATATGGTGGAGCAAAAAAGAAGTAAATACATGATAAATTCAACAATCCAAGCCTATTGGTAGGTATTAAAAGGGAAACACTCAGAAACTCCTGAGTGCCTTCTATTGACATTTGTAGAAATGGGGCTTTACTGAGTGGAAATTTGGGCTTATTTTCTTTAACTTCTTTTAAATATATTAAATATAGTTTATTTAAAAAGTTTGGCTTGACAGTTGATCAAAGCCTTGAATTGTATGTAGAACACTTAGCTTTGCATACACCACTCAGTTTCTTCATTTGAAAAAAATAAAATTTGTACATTTTTAAAAAATCCCTTAATGTTTTTGTATGCTTTTATTGCTTATGAAACATACTGCCTTGACAGCTCTGGAGAATGACATCCTTTATTTATTTATATACACAGAACAAGTGTAGCACAGGCAGAAGCAAAACAAACTTCCCTCACATTGCACTGCCACTGGGCCTCAACTCTGATCTGCAGAGACCACCTCTAGAGGTTACAGAGTTGCTGAGACAGCACAAGGATACCATTGTCGTGGTGGGTTTTGTGATAGGGACAACCGGTCCACTAGGAACCAGGCTGAGACCACCAAACTAATTTCACAGAAGCCACTGAATAGACATCAGATAGTAACTACCTCAGCTCACATAGTCCCAGATCCACAAAGATATTTAGGATCCTAAATTCCACTGATTTCAGTGAATTCCATGAAATCAATGGAGGTTAGGAGCCAAAGTATTTTTGTGGATCTAGGCCATGCTGGCTATTTAAACTAGCCATTTTAGGGAAAGCCTACACAGGAAATGAAGGTGTGAATGCAGCGCAGTGAATGCTTAAAGACGGTGCCACCACATCTTCTATTGTTACCAGCGTTAGCTAGGTTAAAGTGAGCGTGGGTGTACTTACCTGCTCTACAATCACATTTTCTGTGTAGATGAACCCATGTTCATTACACTACCCATAGTGTAGTTTGAAAATTATTTTTTTATATTTAAATCTGTGTAGATGGATCCATGTTTATTCAAATAGTTACCTGGGGCTTCCACCAGCCCCTCTTCATTTTCCATCAAGGTTCCGAAGCCAACCCATGGTTTGAACCTTGCCATCCACCTGCCCTCGTAGGAGAGTTAAGGTGGTCAATAAGATTGGGGTTGGCCCCCTGCCATACCAATTATAGGAGTCCCTAATCTCCTCCTCCATTCTGTTCCTTTTCCAGCACCTCCTTTTAAGTCCTTTACCGGGCCATTTATCTGGTCACTGGCTGCCTTCCCTATGGAGTACCTGCACTGGACATCTGCCCCACACTTACCAAATAAGTTGCGACATATAGTCTACCACCTTTTCTTCTTACCAAAAATGGTCCCCCTGACACCCGCTGTGGGGAAGGCAAAAAAACCTCACTCCACCAAAGCTAATCTGGTGGTGAGGGGAAAATTCCTTCCCAGCCCCCCTAAAAAGGAGAGCACAAAAAAAGTTCTCAAGCACAATGCCCACAGCAGGTCCTAACCCAACCTGATATTTGCCACCTCTAGGGCAGGGAGGGTGGATGCTGCCTAGCTTCCAACACCCAGGCCTTGTACCTTTATAGCCTTCCGACCTCACATTCCTGGGGGGTGAGTCAGCGCTACAAAGCTGACCACCACTCACCTTTTGCAGCAGTTTCTGACCTCCTCCACCCCCGGCCATAAAGCATTTCTGCCTTCCTTCGGCAAGCCCAGACAATGTCCCCCGCCCGCCCCCCCCTTCAGTTGTGGTGTGGTCATTGTTTCACTCAGACCTCTCTCCTGTGCAGATGAGGCAGTTATTTAAGTAAGTGACTGATTAAATGCCGCAATATCACTTAAATAATGTGATCAGCTTTTTGTGCATAGAGTTTTTGCCCCTTGCAAGTCTGAAGGCAGCAGTGTAAGTAGGCTTGGTAGAATTCAAAATTTTTTTGTGATTTTTGACTGACCATATTGATTATTTTTAAGCATTTTTTCCCAATTTTTATCTATTTACATGTTCACATTTGTGAAAAATTATGGAGTTGGGGTGAGGGCAGACAATAATTATTTAATGACAGTAAATGCTGAGACCCAAAAAGTTAAAGCTGTTATAACAGAAATTGTCAACATCACATGTCAAAGTATGCAAAGTAAATATTCTTAAATCAAACTCTAATAAGTTCTCAAGCAACATTTTTCTTTCTTTGCCTATCAGTAAATTTCAGTTATTATCAATGGAAATATTTTTTCATTGGTTTGTGTGTGTATGGTGAAATCAACATTTACTGATAAAAATCTAATCCTTCCAAACCTTTAAGAGTCAGAATAGCTGTGTTGTCTTGTCAGACTGACCTAAATTATACCATAACCAAGCATTCAAACTCTCTCTTCTTTTCTGACTAAGAAGTCTATATATACTTTAAATGGATTACTGATTATTTTTCTTTCTACTATGGCCTACTAATTACACCAAGTCTTACTCAGATATTGTTGGAGGAAGGTTAATTAACAGTGGTAAAAACCAACCTTCTGAAACTCAAACTGCAGTTAGACCAGATTGTAACAGAATTTCAGTTGTAATAATAGCATTTTGTGTTGATCAAACCTAGACATTTTAATTAAATTATCTGGTTCTTTAGAAAAATAGAAATAATTTTTTTAAAGAGATAAAAGACTCACTGGTGTAATTTTCTTTTACCTCTCAATAACCCACAGCCAAACCAAGCAATTTGCAAGGCAGACCTCCAGATGATATTTCTCTCTTCCAGATTACCCCCCCCCCCGTCCCTCAGAAAAAAATATTGGGGGTGGGGAAGGGGGAGAATGACTCTCATGATATAAACTATTTTATGGAAGGATTGTTGAAATAATCTTTGAGTTAGTTTTTAATTCAAAAGGAGACTTATTTGATAAGTTTACCCTGTAATTAGCAAGAGTGGTAATCAAGGCAACTGATTTATTTTACTGAGAGATCTAAGAGACTGAATACATCAGTCACAGGACAGATTCAAAGTAGTTCACAACTTGCTTTGTTATATGAATACTAGTAGTGACTGGTAGCAAAAAAGAAAGCTAGCACTGTATTAGTATCTAAAGTAATGTAAAAATGAAATAATATTTATCCTGTGGGAATAATATCTGCCTGGGGTACTATTGAATACATTGGGCCAGAATGTAGCTAGCAATAAATACTATAGACTATTTTGTTCTATTGCTAGTATATAAAACTGGTTTATGCTATCTTAAATAGTTTGAAAATTAATTTTTTATATTTAAATTTAGCCAATTTTAAGTTAAAAGTGGAGTTTGTATAAATCTTTTATAACAGATAAGTGTGCTGACAATGTTAGTGTTTTAGGGTTGTTTGTTGTTTAGCTTGTTGGTGATGCTTAGCAAAGGAGACACTTCCTTTCAGATTCTGTTCTAAAAACCTCAGGGCTCTCTTTTAGGCAGTTCAGCCTAATGGAATTAAGCCTGACATGTTTCAACTCTATTTCTTTATAAAATAAACATAAAACAATGGTTTAGATTTCTAATAAAACTCTTGAACCATGAGAGACTCAAACTTTCCCTGTCCTTTACACATCTGTAAATAAAGACCATAAAAGAGGAGTACAACAGGATAAATCAACATGAATCTGAAATACACTGCAGCATATTAAATGGCGCAGTCTCACTGAAAGAGAGGGTGACCCCACGGCTTCTTGCAGTTTGAAGCTAATTGTTTTTGTCAGGATGGGAACGTCTGGAAGTCCACTGCAGTGTCCCACCAGCAAGGCTTCAGTAACTGAGCTGGCCTGCAGAGAATGAACCCACTTTGTAGCGACACAGCGGGCTCAGACACCACCTATTCTGCTCTCCAAACTGTCATGCATAACAACTTTATTGTGCTAAATTGAACTTGAAAGCAACCAAAGGCTATGAGAAGGAGAGGCTATGAGAAAAGCGTGCTGTCAGCGCTGGCAAAGTCTGACCTGGAAAGTAGGCTCAGAGACAGGAGAATAAAAGACCAGGGCCCATGAACGCAGCATATTGTTTCATTTTAAAGTATGATTCCCATACCAGAGAAAGTACCAAATGTGATGTAAATTTATTTAAATAGATTCCACCGCTTAAAAGTTTGCCAGCCGCTCATATCCAACTTTCCCAGCTCTCTGATTCGTTACTTACAGTGGGAATATAATGACATATAGTCATCATTGTAACAGCTTCTTTGCAGGGACACAATGATGATTAATAGCTAGCAGCAAATTTTCACATGGGCTCTGAAGCACTATAGCATTAAGCAGCCAAACACTCCCAAATCCCCCTTTTCTGTTCCACTGAAAAGTCCTCTCCTTGTACCTTGCAGATATGAACAAAGCCTATCTTAATTCCAATCAGCTTTTCCTTATTCAAAGAGACCTTCTCTTTTTCATAATTGATTCATGTGCATTTTTTAGTCTTTCACTGAGCCTGAGCCATTTTTTTCCTTTTTTCCTTTTTTTTTTCCCCCCCCCTGGGGAGACTCATCTAAGCAATAATTTGTTTGGGGTTTTTTTTTCTTCTAAAATATCTGTTAAATAGATTTCTCAATTAGTTGAAATTTTTACAGAGAAAATAAACTCTTAACTTTCTACGTCTTTTGCAATTATCAACCAGTAGCACTGATGTGTGTGCTCACAGAAACACCGAAAAAACTCTGGCAAAGATAAGTCAAAGATTAGAGAGCAACAACAATAAGCTGGTTCTATTTATTGTATCAGCTCTCATTCCCATGAGAGCCTTACAGCTGAAACTGTAGACTAGATCCATTTTTCTTGACAGAATTATTTTTATAGACAGACTGTATTAAAACTATTTCCAACATTTTTATTTTTTAAAACTCTTCATGAATGTTTCAGAATCATTGGCTTTTCCACAAATATTCAGTTCACATGTAATAGGCAAAAATATATACACTTAAGGCTTGCTTCTGCTCTCACCTTCATCAGTTTGCTACAGGTATAACTCTATTCAATTCAATAGAGTTATTTCTGATTTACACCAGGATGAGATCAAAATTAGAGCCTCAGGATTCAATTTTGATTTGTATTTGGAAAAACAACAACTTCAAAACAAAGGTGTAAATTATATCGTGTTTAAATTATACATTTACTTTGGTTTTCTTCTTAGGCACTACTGTCTACTGTATTCTCTCTTTCCAATCCAGGATGATATTCCCTAGCTATTTCTTTATTGCAGATAATGAAGACAAGAATAGTTTCTGAGATTAGCATAATATCACGGAATACGCAATCTGTGCTGAAGTCATACCTTCCAAACATACATGTGTGACAATGAAACAAACTCTATAATATTCTCAATCATTATTTCTCATATCCTACTGGTAACTGCTTCAGTCAAACATTACATATAAGTTCATTGATGCTATTTGCTAAAACTGACTGAAATTTTTCATCCAAACATTTTTTTTCAAATAAAAATGTCTTTTTGACCAAAATTGTCATGGACAATTTTCATTTTGGTCAAAAAATTTCAGTAAAAAGATATGGTGATTCATTTTCAACCCCAAAACTTTTTACTTAACAATAAACATTTTGGGGAGGGGTGGGGGGGTTCCAGTTTTTCATCAAAAGTAAAAAAAAAATTTGAAGGATTTCCTCCCCTCCAACCCTCCACGCACAACATTTCCCAGGAAAAATAAAGCATTTTTTAACCAACTCTACTCCAACATGCTTTGCAACGTTTTGAAGTTAGGTTTGTAGTACTTAATTTTACACTGATCTAACACCACTGATTTCAGAAGAGCTACTCCTAATTAACTCCAGTGTATCCAAAATTAGAATCAGGTCCACAGAATTTTTGTCAGGTGGTATAATCTTGGTGCAGTAAAAGTCTTATTACAAAGCTGGCTTTTTGGCTGCAGCATGCCTTGTGAAAAACTGGAGTGTGACATGCCTTTCACTTCATTGAAAGGTATGCTATGTGTCAGAAAATATTATAATTCCCTCTCATGTTTTCGACAAGCAATTTCTGTTCTGTGTGTTTCTCATTTTGGTGTTCTGAAACAATTAAATACAATTAAGGTTTTTTTAAAATATATATATATATATACACACATATATATATATATATATATATTAGTAACTTGTATTGAATAATGCTTGCATTAGTTATTAAACAGAGAATATCACCCATAATATATCTGGTAGAGGTGGAAACCTAAAATTGCATATAGTTTAGGGCAATCCATTTATTGGTTTATGGATCCAAAGTTTCTCAGATAGAGTCACAATCTAAATGATGTCTCTTAGTGCTGAATTTAGCATTTGGAATCTTATGTTGTCAAAAAAACTCTACTGACTACACATCTGGGAATGCTTATGTGTGTTGTTTATTTCAGCAAACACTTAGAAATGTATTCTTGATACTGTTAGACAGCAGTATGCAAATAGCTGGCATGAGGGGCCAAAACCTTCCATGTACCCTTTCCAGGATATGTCAGCACAAGCACATTCAACATGTTTGGGCATCCTAACGTACCTTTAGAGGACAGCAGAATCCCAGCACGGTTAGGGTTTTGAGCAGAATCTGCTATTAGTTCTGTCAATGCATACTTCATTCCACTTTTTGGTGCTATGTATGTTTGGGTAGGACATCAGAGTTGAGCCCTTTGTATTTGAAACCAAAGATGTGAATATAATCTGAAACCCCTTTCACCAATAGTCTTGTATGATTTCTGGTGTTTGAACGTATTACATCATTTACTGTAAAAACAGTAGATGGTTCTGAACCAAAAGCATGATCCAACATTCCTGATCTTTGGGAAAGTCTGTATCAGGATCTAGATCTGAACTCTGCAGCTCAGGCCTATTTCTCTAGTCTATATTATCCTATTGCTTGCGATATATTGTATGTGCATTATCTGTAGACGTGATTCTGCAATCCTTTCTCACTTTGAGGAACATTTTTTCACATATGTAGTTCCAGTGACAATTTAATAGAGAGATTTTGTCATGGACCACTTCCCTTCACAACCTCCCAAGCACAATTCCAGTGATGATCACACAACTTCCCTGTGACAACTGCAGCAATTGTATACATGGAAAGTAACATTAGGAAAACATTAAGGTATTTTTAACTCCCTTTAGTAGAATAGCAACCTAATTCTGCCACCCTTACTCACCCTGAGTGGTTCTTTACTCCAAGATTTAAAAGGGGTTGCTCATGAAGTCAAGTACTACTTAGCAAGAGTGAGTGTGGCAAAATCTAGCCTCAAATATTGTGTTCATTTTGAAAAAAAATGGATTGCACCATCTCCTTTTGCGGTTCATTTCATTCACACACACCCCTCAGACCTCACGTGCCTTCTGTTCCACTATCTACTTCCTGCCTTTCTGTATAAGTGTCTCTACTACCTTGTCTTCTCTCCCTACACATGCTTCTCTGCTGTTTGGTACATTTCTTATCTTCTCACTTGTATGTTCTTCCCTGGCACCTTGTTTCCTTCTCCCCCACTCTCTGCACAATGCAGCCTGGATGCCAGGTTCCTTTCTTTCATGCTTCTTGGGGCTTTTCTCTTTTACTGGTGGGTTCCAGACCTTTGGTGGCTGATGGCTGTGATCCTGCTGCTTGCTTTGGTTCTTGAGAGGGGCTCCCAATACATCTCCTCCTTTTATGTAGCTGTGGTTCTGGTGGCGGAAGATAGGCTGGCTCCTCTTTACTATTTCCAGCAATTTTTACCATCCTTGTAAAGGACATGATATGGTGCAGCTGTGGCATACTCTTTGTGCATTAGGGAGCTCTGCCCTAGAGCTCCTGCTTGGGGCATGAGCTCTACACCACTGCCAATGAAGGTTAATACTTATAAGGCACAATTGTGCCCTTAGAATTTAATTTAGGACAGTAAAAAACTAAGGCATTATGACATTCCAGAAAAGTTGTGGTCCATACCATTGCATATTTCTGAAGTAATCTATTTTATCCTCCAGTTCCAGATTAGTGCTTATTTACTGTTTTGTCCTTCATCCTTGTGATGAACTTAGATAGACAATCCGGGTTTAAATTGTGCAAAAAACTGATGGATAAGTACACTTTGTTGCCTCAGGAAAGACCAGTCCCTGAGATTTGTATTGGCATTACCCTTTGTGCCTTACTTCATCAGCAAGAGCAGCTTAATCTCCTATGGAGTGAAGAAGTGTAGAATGCTCAGCTGAATGCTGTGAGGGAACCACACCTCAGACCAAAGTCTACCAAAATATCTAAAGAGCAGGCTCTCAGTTCTGAAGCTCTGTCAGATTCAAGACCTTTGAAAGACACAAATGATCTGCTGAGACCATCTTATAAGAAGTCCTCAATTCTGCCCTTCTTTGAACGTAAGAACTGCCACAGACTGAAGCACTCTCCCAACTCACCAGCTGGTCATAAATACCATTAAGGTCATGGATCTGGCTGCCCATGACAACTGATTGATCCTTTAGGCCCAAGAGGGGTCAAAACCAAGACATGAGTTTCACTGGACAATCTCTCCTAATTGTTCTGGGGCATTCACAGTCTTCCCCCTTGAACTTCTACATTATTTTGATTTTCTTTTCTTGTGGTACCTTTGACCCTTTATCCTTATATTTTGGGTCCTATGTAGCCATGGGGCACCAGCCATTGTATACCTATCCAATAAGAGACCATTTCATGAAGAGGTTTCCACATAAACATTCTTCTTCTTCTCCTGAATCTTTGAGGGAGACAGTCATCCAGGAAGAGGAGGAGAAATTTGAGTATGTGAAAGACTCTCAGAGGAACATGGAGACCAGTCTTTCTTTCATCATGGCAGACTATTTCATTTTGTGACTACATTTCCAGATTATTGTAAATTGTTTCAGTAGCTATTTGCTTATCTGAGGAAGGTCTTGCCATTCCAGAATTACCAGTTGGATAGAAACCTGATAGGATCTTTAAAATGCTGGTAGTGAGGGACATTAATAACGGAAAACAAAGCAAAACAGCTATAGATTATATCTGCTTCAACACCTGGCATAGGAAAAATTTGACTGTACCAAATGACACAGCAGAAATATTTCTTAAACTACCATCCACTGAGGTCCCTTATAATCTCAATTCCATCAGACAGAGGGGCATTCATCAGGTCACTGGATCTTTCCAAGTTTTCCTTCAGAAAGTGGGATTGCTCCTTTTTATTCCAAAGCTGGTTTTCATCAGAACAGTCTTCCAGGAAATTGCATTTCTTTTTAGGTCTCCCCTTCATAAGGAACTCCTAAGATGTGCAGTTGCTTCATTTATCACGTGAGATGCAATAGGACTCCCTCAGCCATATTTGGAAAAGAATTTATATTTTTTGTACTTTCTAATCCCAAAAGAGGATTAAGAAAGGAAATCTTCATTGTATATTAGATTCAAATCTATCTGGAGAGTCTAGCATAAACCTAATTTTTTATTTAAAGTTTACACATATACATTTTAAAATCAAAATTCTGAAAAATGACATATTTTCAAATTTCCTGACCAAAATGCATTGTACCACACTGAGACATAGGACACCACTGAAAGAGAGGTGTGTTTAGTGGTCTGAGCACAGCCCTGGGAGCTAGGAACTTCTGAACTGTAATCTAAGCACTTACACTAAATCTATCTGTGGTGCTGGGCAAGTCATTTAACTTATCTGTCTTAGTTTCTTATCTGTTAAGCAGGAATAATAATACTTACTTCACAGAGGTGTTGTGAGGATTAATTAATGTTTGTAAAGGGCTTTGAAGATAACTGCTTATTATCATATTATTTGTACAACTAGGCAATTGTGTGAGGTGCAATATTTGAAGCTAATTATGCAGATTTATAGGGTTTTGACAATATTTATAGTAGTAGCTAGGATATCAGTGCAATATAGTTATGGCATTTGCAGTTCAGTTTATAGTTTTCTATAGCTGTATTCTACCATGACCATTGTCATTACACCATTTCCTCTTCCTGCTTGCTCTCTGATGTCACCTTCTGACTTTTCCTCTTTCCTGCTTCACAGCCTCCCTGCTATCATCACTGGTCACTTCACCTCCCACATCAAAGATCCCTTCCATTCTGCTGTCTCTCCATTCTTATCCCTGACTTCATAATTTACCTGCTACTGTGGATCAAATCCCACATGCATTACCATGACCAGCCTTTCATGGACAAGAAACTGTTCCCTCTCTCTGATCACTTACATTCCTCTTCTACCTCTTGCCCTGATTCCTTTCAAGACTTACTACCTGTTAATGTCACCAATTACTCTGTTGCATTTTGCCCTCCCCTTCTTGAATTAGTGTCCTTCTGAGTCAGTTCCATAATTGCCACCTACAACTGCATCCCTTCTCCTGCCCTAGAATCCTTTGCTCTCCTCTCTATCATTTTTTTTGCCTCAAAAAACCACAAACTTTACCCATCCCTTCCATCCCCTTCCTGTACTTCTACTCTTATGCTATAGAACTATATATTCAAAGTACGAAGTGGCCTTCCTCTACTGCACATTTATTCACACCTTCCTCAGCCAGGCCATTATCTTTATAAAATAATCCTACTTCTGTTGCTTGATCAAGTACTGCTGCTTCTCCACCTTCATGTCTCTTTTAAGAGACCACTCCCATATCTTTCCAAGATCTCATCAAATTCTTCAAAGATAAAGTTTTCTCCCCTCTTCACCCTTCTTTTTCATCTTCCACATCACATTTAAGATCCTTGTTCTGTCTTTCAAAGGCCCAGAATAATCTAGTTCCTCCTTAACTCTCTTTTCTCATCTCCTTTCACTCCCCACTTTAACACCTTTGCTCTTCTCAAACTTGACAACTTTATGTCCTTCTCTCTCATCTTCATGCATACGTTGCAATCTGGGATCAAAAGAGGGTTGGGAAACAATCACTTGAGAAGCAGAACAGAACTGCACTGAAACAGTCTCTTTTACAGTAACTTATCCTTGTGCTCCTTCCCTGGGCAAGATTCTCCTTTCTTCCAAATCCTGATTCACCCTCAATCCATTTTGGAATGAGTTTCTCTGATAATCCAAACATTTACTCAATGAAGAGGGAAAGTCCTCAGTAATTCAAAAGGGCCACATGCTCAGTGGCCCTTGTGTCTCACTCTCTTTTTCCCTTCTTGCATCAGCTTTATTTGCCCCCACCCATTCTCCTCCTTCACCATATGCCAGACAGAGGCTTAGTGGACTCCTCCCCCAGTGGTCCACTTTGGAACCACATCTCCCATTTTAACTTGCTCTTGGAAGGAAATAATCAAGGCCTGACCCTCACCTGCACCAAGTGTGAACCTGACGTAGCTAAATCAGAGCAGAGGGAAAGGTAGCGCTAAGCCTGGGCCATCTGGGAACCAAAAGAGCAGCTGAAAGGTGATCAGGATTATGTTTGTTGCACTGGTCCTAGAGAGACTGTTGCACTGGCTGAGGATCAGGCAGAACACTATGTGTTATGTCCCACCCTGAGTCCTATGTGCAGGGAAGAGCTAGCAGGTAGAGTACAGCAGCAAAGCAGCTGAAGCCAGAGCTCTCAATTTAACATTTTTTATCATTCTTCTAGGATAAGAACATCACACTCAAAATAACTAAACACTAATAACAGAAATAGTATCTCTTTCTCCCATGGCTCTACACGCGCACAAATATAGCCCTACAACTGCACATACACCTTTGGTTTTGCGTGTGGGTCTCAAGTTTTTAAAAGTCGGTCCACTGTGTTAGTGTCTCTCCACCCATCTGGGTCCAGAGGAGGATGGGCGGAGGGTGACTATGTCAGCAAGGTTTCAAATTCCACCTTGGAAAGGCAAGGGTTAACCATCAGGGCCAGGAAGCAGCTTGAGTCTGTTAGCTTTCCTGCAGAATTTATAAGGGAGCTGCTGGGAGTGGTTGGCCAGCCAATGTGACAGACTAAGGGCTTGTCTACACTAGCAATTTACAGCACTGCAACTTTCTCGCTCAGGGGTGTGAAAAAACACGCCCCTGAGCACAGCAAGTTTCAGCGCTGTAAAGCACCAGTGTAGACAGTGCACCAGCGCTGTGAGCCGTGCTCCCAGTGCTGGTACCTACACCCCTCCTGGAGGTGGTTTTTATAGAGCGCAGGGAGCGCTGCGCCACGACCACACAAGGCATGTTAAAGCGCTGCCGCGGCAGTGCTTTAGCGTTGCCAGTGTAGACTAGCCCTAAGGAAACATTACTGAACTGTTTGTAAGCATCCTTTCTTTTTTCAGCCTGGTAACAGGCAGGGATGTACTTTTTTTCTTTTACACTGCTGTTATGAAAAAGGAGCAAAGGATGGTGCGTGTTTTCAGTTTGGCTGCAGTCTGGACTGTAGTTTACCACATTTTGGCTTGGAAGAGGGGAGAAGCAGTCGTCTGAGGAAGACAGGAAATTTTGGGTGAACAAATTGTGATAGCTGTCCAGCCTTCGGGGTCCAAGACCAGGACTTCAGAGCGACAGGTGGACTAGTGTATCCCCCTCAGCCCACATCTCTCCCTTAACTCCTGTCGGTCTCATTCTGATGGCACAAAAATGAGATATCAGTGTAAATATCTCCTTATAAAACTCAGGGATATTTATGTCAGGCTAAATGTAAAATACAAATATGATGGTTCTCACAGGATTTACAGAAGATAATCAAGGTAGTAGGTCACTGTGTGTCAGATTCCAAACAGACACGATGGGCTAATTTCACAGAGTTGCACCAAGGATGAATTTGGCCTGGAGGGGGTGCGGGATAGAAATACGAGGACATTTATTTTTCTGGGTTTGCTATTGATTGTTTAGTGTTGACAATATGCTCAGTGTCATACAGCACACAAAAATAAAGATAGTCCTTTCCCCAAATTGCTTACAATTATATAAATATGGGAGGTGTTATTATCAAGCTAAAAGGCACATAGAAAATGTTCCAGAGATGGGATAGCTTGGTGTTGGGGAAAAGGGTTTGTTTTTCTCTCTTCTTGTGAATATTGCAAAATAAATTAGTTTTAAAGTTGAATGAAAGGAGATTTTTCCAAGAGGATCATAGAATTCAGCAGAACTGCAGCCTCTCCCTCTCTCTCTCTCTCTGAGAAACCAACTGATGGATAGTTTCTGTTGAACCAGCCCTGCTCACCCAGTCAGAGAGACAAGAATAATACCATGTGATTTCTATCATGTGACTAGCTTTGTGTGATTTGTCTCAATAAACCAGGTATGAACTTGAACTCACTGTGAACAGCGAAGGGGGGAGGGAAACCCAGAGATATTCAGATAGAGCAAAAAGCTTTTAAAGACAGTTTGTGATCACAAACAAAACTGAGCAAGTCTGTTCACTGCTAGTTCATGGATGCAGTTCAGGGCACAATTTATACAACACTTGTTTTAAAGCCTTCATCCAATGGAAGATGAGGCAAAGAGCTGTGAGTGTGGGTTGTTGTTTAAAAAGGTTCTTTACATATTGTTTATGTTTTCTGCTTTGTACTTATAAATAAACCTTGAAATCATACCTGACCCACTCTGGTTTTCCAATAAGAAAACCTGTGCTCTGTCTCAAAGATTCTAGTTGTTTGTATCTGGCATCTATAGGAGACAACAACTTATAAGAAATACCTGAAATAATGTAGTATCATTGTCAAGCTATCAAAAAAGAAATCAAAGAACTTGCAGCATGCTATAATCTAGAAAGGTGTCTTAATATATTATACCTAAGACTGTATGTTATAAACCCACTATTTTTTCTGAATCTTTTTTTTTTTTAAAAAGCAACAAACAAAAAAAACCTTTTAATGGAAGTGTTGGTAAACATATCAATGAACTTAATAAAATTGGACCAGACTCTATTCTTAAATCTCATAAAATTGCCTATATTTTGATGTTTCTTGTATTGGTTCACATTTCCCCATGGAAATATATCAAAGACAGAAATAGAAAAGTCTTGAAATCTTTTTTATGTTTTCGATAAGATACTTTCTTCAAATAACGTTTAACTTGAAATAACTCTCCAAGCCATGTAGAACAGTTGCAGAGCATTTGTTAACTTCTCTTTCTTCCTTTTCTTCTCCCCACCCTCCAAACAGTTGTTAAAGGAAAAAGAAAGCAATTGAAATTTCACCTACATAGTAGACAACTCAATTTGTTGTTTTGCTGCAAAGTAATCTATACTTGCCAGGGCATACATTGAGGTCTCTGTGCTTTTTATGATAACTGAGTTACTTCATGGTGAAGTTTTCAATTGCAGAATTTAAAGTTTCATTCCTTTTGGATGGAATATTATAATGTCTTTAATAAAGTTAACTGTTAACTTGATCTCAATTGCATCTTTTGTTTCTTGAAATGATAATGACATTTCTCTGTTATGTAAAATACATAGACATGACAACTGTCTTTTCTGTTCAAACCGATGTTTCAAGTGAAGTTCATGTGAATAAGCTATTGGGTTATCTTGTAAATTCCATAACTGTACTTTCTATTTATTACATTTTATAGTTGAAAAAAGTATTTAATATAGAGATATTTCTAATTATTATATACACTAGAAAGCAATTTTTAAAAAATTGGTCAGGGATAATATTTCCAAACTACTGAGATTGACTGAGGTTCTTTGTCAGATGAAAAGAGAAGACATATACCATGAAAAATAAAATTACAGTGCTATGTGAGAGAGGAATATTTAATTCTTAAGAAAAAATACTATAAATATTACCTTTCTCCAGAGAAATAGCCATCAAAGTTTTCTAAAAGACAGATTTCTTTCGTCATCTTCTTTTTCTTCTTTTTTTCAGTATTTTTTGTGTTATTACTTTTCAAAATGTTTACTTTTCTTTAGATTTTTATAAAGGGGGGGGGGGGAAGGTTAGGCCATGTCTATGCTGAGAACTAGTTTCAATACTCTTTATTGTTAAAGATGTAACCAGATGCTTACCTAAAATGTTTGATCTTCTGTCTTTCAGTGGAAAGCTCCTTTTTAAACCATAGATAAACCTAGGTCAGGAGAAAGGCATTCTCTTGCTTTATGAACAGAGGAAGTAATCTGGGTGCATGTTTTAGAGATATCTTACTCCCCACATAGGAATAAAACTAAATCTAGAGCTGGTTTCAAGTTTAATATCTTTCATTGAAAGCCGGACCTTCTGAAATCCAATGCAAGGTAGAACTCACAAGTGGGGATTTTGTTTTGTGAGGGGCTAATTTCACTAGTCAATTCAGCTCTAAATCCATATTCCTTCCCCACTTGGCTTATATCTGTACAATTGCTATAATGCAGTGATAGAGTTTTATGAACACCTTTTACATAGGTTTAAATCTGATATAAATTAACTTTACTGTACTTAATATGATTTACACCAATCAAGAAGGAACAAAAAATCCTTTCTTTGGTGTACAACTGCAGGAAAATTTGACATTAAATGATATTAACAATGTAGTGACAACTTTTATTTAGGTGCTGCTGTTAGGGTACAATGGTTGTTTTGTTGTGTATGTTTGCTTTTATGTTTAATCTCTATTATAGTGTATAATAACCACTTTTTTCTTATTGAATATTTGCTCTGACATATATTTAAACCAAAACAAGATATACTGTTGATAAATGTTTATATAATACCTATTAGCAGCTATTATTTTATGCCTCCTTCATATTATGACTACATCATCCACACACACCTGACAAAATATCTACCTGTTGCACATCTGTTCTCCTTTTTAATCCTTTTGGCCCTGATCCAAAGCAGAAGCTTTCCATTGACTTCAATGTTTTATTAGATCACTCCCTAGTGCATCCACCCTAGGATCCAAAATCTACACATTTAGAAAGACAAGGTGGGTGAGGTAACATCTTTTATTGGACCAACTTCTGCTGATGAAAGAGAGAAGCTTTCAAGCTATACAGAGCTCATCTTCAGGTCTGGGAAAGTTACTCAGAGTGTCAGAGCTAAATACAAGGTGGAACAGATTGTTTAGCATTCTAAGGGGCCATTCAAGGTGAAGTGACATTTTAATGTCTCTGTAGTCACAGAACAAAAAAGGGGTGGTTAGTGTGTTACAGATTGTTGTAATAAGCCATAAATCCAGTGTCTTTATTAAGAACATGATTTTTAGTGTCTAGCAAAGTTATGAATTTAAGCTCCCAGACTTGTCTTTGAAGGTGTTGTGCAGGTTTCCTTTGAGGATGAGGACTGAGAGGTCAGATATGCAGTGATCGTTTGGGGAAAAGTGTTCACACACAGGTGATAAGGTGTTTTTGTCTTTTATCGTTTTTCTGTGTGAGTTCATTGGAGAGCCTAGTGATTGACTGTCTGATTTCACCCACATAGCTGCTACTGAGTCATTTAGTGCCCTGGATGAGGTACACCACATGTTGTGATAGGCATGTGTAAGACCCATGGATCTTGAAAGTTGTGTTGTGGGGGGGTATTGATCATTGTAGCAGTAGAGATATGTCCGCAGGTTTTGCATCTGTTGTTATGGCAGGGTCTGGTGCTGGTTTGAGTTGATGAGTCAGTGGGGAGCTTCCATCTGATGATGAGCTAGGTGAGGTTGGGGAGTTATTTGAAGGCCAGAATAGGGGGCTAGAGAAAGATTTGGTGCCCATCAAGTATGGGTTGTAACTGTTTAATGATAATCCATATGGGTTCCAGTGTGGGATGGTAGGTGACAACTAGGGGTGTGTGCTTGGACTTTTTCCCCCCCTGTATTTCAGCAGGTTCTCTTGGAGTATTTGGGTGGCCTGTTCCATGTGATCTACTTCTCTGGTGGAGAGTCCTTGTTTGGTGAAGGTGGTTTTAAGTGTGTTAAAGTATGTATTCTGAATTTTCTCCTTGGAGCATATTCTGTGATATCTGAGTGCCTGGCTGTAGATAACAGATTTCTTGGTGTGTTTGGGGTGGTTACTGGATCTGTGAAGGTAAGTGTGGTGATCTGTGGGTTTCTTGTATACAGTTGTCTGTAGGGTTCCATTGTTGAAGCTAAACAATCTGTTCCATCTTGTATTTAGTTGCGACACTCTGAGTACCTTCCCAGAGCTGAAAAAGAGCTCTGTGTATCCCAAAAGCTTGTCTCTTTCACCAGAAGAAGTTGGTCCAATAAAAGATATTACCTCATCCATTTTTCTCTCTAATATCCAGGGACCAACACAGCTACAGCAACTCTACACTTTTAAAAGATATTTCCATCTTAGTCTTTGCAGTTTTCTAATCTTTTACTTGATTGCTGCCATTTTAGATCTTTTTTTTGCTTACACTCCACAATTTGTACAACATGCCAATAGAATGAGTTGCAGCTTCCTTACACTCAATCAGTCAATTCCTTAACCTCCATATTAACACTGTCATGAAAATGTGAATGAGGGTTTCCACCAGCCTACTCTTTCTTGCACAATACCCGGCCAGAGTGCTACCTAAGGGCAGTTGGTGTTTATACCCTAGAAGCTCATACTTCCTTCTGGTCATTAAACTTTTAAGTGCTTCAGATAACCTAGCAATGTTTTAAACTGATTCTGTGCCATTCTGAAGCTTCAGAAAGGCCACAAGTCACTATAAATACCTTGAAGACAATTTGTATGAGGCAGTGAGGTCCAAGAGACTTGTCACGCTCAGTACTGGCTAGTTTTTAATGGATAAGGCACTACTGTTGCTGAAAAAGTAACCTCCAAATGCCATGAAGAGGTCACTATTTTTCTCTATTTTATTACCGTACAGCACATAAAAACATAGTAGGAGCTTTACATAAACAAATAAAGACACTCTCTCTTCCCCAAAGAACTTACAAACAAAATTCATACAGGACACAAATGAGGGTTGTGACGTGTTGGACCCCCCTTCTGGGGTGCCACCTGATGTACTGGGGTCCCACTGAGCCTGCTTGTTCCACCAGCCTGGGCTCCCTCACCCTGTCCTGCTATGCCAGGCCCTCAAGCCTCCTCTAGCACACACACAGGTAGATCCACACCCAGCTGCAAAAGGACACACAGATACTGAAATCAGCTCTGTGTGAGAAGACTCATCCCGGGGATTGCCCAGCACTCAAGTGCATACCGTCTCTGCAATGTAAACCCAAAAAGAGATCTATACAGCATAAGCTCATGAAATTCGCTCCCTCCGTCAATGTGGAAGAAGATATGCACAACTTTTGCCCCTCCCCCCCAGGTATGAATTACACAAACTGGTTATAGAATAAACAAAAACAAGTTTATTAACTACAAAGCATAGATTTTAAGTGATTATATGGGATAGCAAACAGAACAAAGCAGATTATTGAGCAAATAAAACAAAATACGCAACCTAAACTTACTACACTAAATTAACTAGTTAATACACCTCTGACCTGATATAACACGAATTCGGATATAACGCGGTAAAGCAGTGCTCTGGGGGGGCGGGGCTGCGCACTCCAGCAGATCAAAGCAAGTTCGATATAACGTGGTTTCACCTATAACGCAGTAAGATTTTTTGGCTCCCGAGGACAGCGTTATATTGGGGTAGAGGTGTAGTAACAAATTCTCACCCTAAATGTTGTTTTATGCAGGTTGCAGAGTTTCTTGATGGTAAACTGCACTGCTTGCAGCTTAAATCTCCAAGTATTCCTTTCACAGGCTAGATCTTTCTTGGGTGTTTTCAGCAGTCTTCCTTCTTGGGTGGGGAGGCAGTGGAGAAGAACCTAGATTAACTCACTCCCCAGCCTTAAATAGGATTTGCATACTGCAGGAATCCTTTGGTTCCCAGTTTGACCCCCACCCTCTCTGTGTGGAAAAACACTAGAAGTCCAAGATGTTGTCCAGTACCAGGTGACATGATCACCTGACCCTGAAGTGTCAAAGCAGCATCCCAGGAAACTTCTCAGGAAGGAGGGAGATTAGCATCTTCAAAGTCCTGTTGTCCTTCCTAATGGCCCATCCAGGCTGATTGCACATTGTCTGGTGAGCGTTCCCCAAGTGTAAACACAGTTGTAATTGTTACATAGTCAATATTCCTAACTTCAGATACAGAAATGATACATGCATACAAATACAATAATCATATTCAGTAAATCATAACCTTTCCAATGATATCTCACATGACCCCTCTTGCATAAAATATATCTTAGTTATGCCATATTCATATCATAAGCATATCTCTGAAGAATATGGGGCATAGGGTTACAAGGGTAATAAACAAAAAAAGGGTGGAGAATGGAAGATGTATGACAAGAGTTGAGTACAAAGAACACTCAATTGCTCAGCTGAGCTGTACACATCATGACAATTCCCTTACATTTGTGCTGTATTTTTCCTCCACCCAACTCAGAGGTGCAAGTACATGTGCTCCATATAAAGAAAAGCAAAAATATTCTTTCAGCTTCAAGCTCTTTTTTTTTAGATTTAAAGAACAAACCAGAAAGAACAAAAGTAAAATCTCCATGAAAGAGCATACAGTGTGTGTCAACTCTGCACTGTACACACAATGGAAGCAGGGAGAGGGATTTGAAGGGGCAGTACGAACACACACACAAGCAAAAAGCCACTACATACCAAGGTACAGACACCACATCAACTCTTGTGGAGCTTTGTTTAGGTATGCAAGGCAATCCTAAATGCCTATGAATGTGGGAAGCACCAGATAGCTGAATCCCTGCAGTTGTATGCTGGATTTAGGGCCGTATTTTCAAAACAGCTCATGGACAGATTTTCAAGTGCTCAATACCCACAGCTGGAGTCAGATTTTCAAAAGAGCTCAGCACCAGTCATGTCCCACTGTGATGCTTTTGGCTGGATTTTTAAAAAAGAACATTTGAAAACCTGGCTGCCTATTTTGGGGGCTAAAAGTAGCTGAGCTCCATTGACAATCTGGACCTAGGAGGCTAAAACTTAGCCATGGTGGTAGGATGAAGCTAAAGGCACACCTGCCAATGCCTCATGACAAAGCGTAGATTTTAATTTGCATAAAAGTACACAACTTTGTGTAAATTAAGCTAATGTGAATAAATCTCTGCTGGACAATGCAAAGGGTTCCCGCTTCTCCTCAACCCCCAATTAACAATTTCTGTGCCACTCCAGCCTCATCTCTATCTGTTCCCCAACCCCACATCAGTTCATTTTGCACCCATACCATCCCTACATCAATTAATTATATACTTCCCAGCCCATCTCATCAGCCCCACATCAGTTTTGAGCTCCCAGCCCCAAATGAATGGTGCACCTCCCTGCCCATCTGTAAACCAGCCCCCAAATCAATTAGCTTTGGCCTGGGGGGAGATGTACAGGGGTTTTTCACCCCCACTCCCAGGCTGGGGGGCAAGTTCCATGGGCTTTTAACCCCCCTCCCTTCTCCCACACCTGGAGTGACAGGGAGGAGAACAGGGAAGTGGGGAGGAGCAGAGGTGTGCTGAGTTATTGTTCACAGGAGGGGATGGGGAAGGAGAGAGTAGAGCTGCCCTCATCTTCTGGGCTTTTTCTGCTTCCTCTCCCCCCTCCTCTACAGAAAAATCCCTGTGGGTTCCTGAGGTGAGGAAGGGGATGGGGGAAGAGCTGTGGCTGCCACATCTGATTGGTTGCATTTCCCAGGAGGCAGGGCGGTTGGGAAGGCACTCAAATCATTGGCAGTCTCTTCAGATCCCATCAACTGATGGGTTTTTCTCATAAAACTGTAGGCAGATCTGAAAACCTCTAGTCCACCAGGTAGTCAACAGGTGGACCGTGGGCCAAATCCGGACTGCCACATGCTTTTGAATGGAGCCCAAAATCTTTTAATTTACTTATTATCATTATTGTTTTTATTATTATTATTATTATTATTTTATTTTCTCTGAACCTTGACACTATACCTTTAACCAAGAAATGTGGACCTTGACAAAAAATAATTGACTACCCCCGCCCTAGTCTATGAGGAAAACTGCAGAGTTGGCAGATCTGGGAAGGGGAGAGTTGTTTCTCGATATTGCCAGCTTCAACAATCATGAATCAGGTCCCCCAAAATCATAAGATTGGCTTAAATGTTATGAGATTTTACAAAGTAATATATGTTGAGTTCTGTTTATTTGCCTTCAAGTGTCTGAGCCTTTAGAATGCAATCAGGTCACATTTTCAAGTTTTTTTCCACAACCGTGAGGGCTACATTATTTTAAATGAAACTTGAGATTCTTACACAATCTCTTGTCTCCAGGAACTGGGGCTTTAAGTAAAGAATCAAACATTATCAGACTCATAATAAAATTGTGGAAGTTAGCCATACTGTAACAACTGAAACAATTCAATGGGCCAGATCATGGAGTATGGCTAAATTGCACAGTGTAGGTCAAGAGGTGCTGTACACAAGTGGCTTATCCTCTCCTAATCCTGCAGTAGCTCTGTGTAAGGCTGTATAGCTTACCATGCTGCAATACCCCCAAGGGGCCAAAATGAATCCAAGGACTAGTGTGGTGCAGGGGCATCTGGACCTCACCCCCTTTCATCTGTAATGCCTCTTTTTCTCTGCTATACAGACCACACTGGGGGAATGTAAGAGCTCTTATATGGGCTCTAGACCATGGGAGGATCACCTTTGCATTAGGTACCAAATTACAAAAACAGCGCTGTGTAAAGCGACCACATGGCACAGGAGAATCTGGCTCATTTAGTTTTCAATGCAGTCCAGACTCCAGAAAAGCTGGGGAATATGTACCTCTCATGCCATACAGATGACACCTCTTCTCTAGGCTCAAGAAAGGAAAACTCCATTCCTGTTGTGCATTTCTGGCAAAACAACTGATATCACATGACTGGACAGAAAAATAACTTTAAATGTGATCCAGTGAAACAACTTTTTTTTTCCTGAGGCAGAGAGAGAATAAGCTATGAAACAGAGTTGAAATAGTTACCAATTTCTTAAGAAAAAGAAAGAAAGAAATTAAAAAAACCCTTCACTCCCCTTTGCCATCAAAACAGACACACAACATTTATCTTATTAGGTCCCAGTCCTGCAGTTGCTATCAACTGGGTAGATTGCTGAAGCCCCGAGAAGCACCACTGAAGATTAGGCTTACTAAAGTTCACCACTTAAGCTCAGGCTCACTAGTCTTTCTGTGTGGATCACAATGTAGCATCAGGCCTTAGTTAGGTTTGCGTTGAGCTCCAGCCTGCATAAAAAGAGGGGGAAATGACAGAATTTAGCAAGATAATTTACTATTTTAATTTACTATCACATATTCAAGGGCAATATTCTTTTTTACATTTGTATAACAAAAGCTCCTTCAAAATACTGTAGTCTTAACATACAAAGTAACTAAAAGATCAGAAACCCAGTGCTGCAGAACATTGACGCTGGTACGGTAGTAGCCCACTCCTATACTGCTTAGATCAGACGATTCTGACTCCTTCAGAAAAACATAATATAGATTATGTAAAGCAAACATGCCAGCACTTAAAAAGCTGCTACCTGTAGAAAAGCAAAATGCTCAAATTTTCCAGATAATTCTACCTGTCAATTAATCATGAACACTGGACATTGAGCAGCCAAACTGAAATTTTCATTGGAAAGCAAGATTAAAATTTGGAAAGCATTTTAAAAAACAAACAAACATGTAATTTTCGGAATGCATAAAGAAATAAAATTATATGGTTTTCCAACAATGCCTTTAAATACTGAAGAAATAGGACTGGTATCCTTGAAAATATCTAAGTAGTGTGTTGAAACCTCATCGTTTCTCTCTTCATTTGCTCACGCCTTCTTACCCCTACTGTCATCAGGGGAAAATGATATGGGGTTAAATAGCCTGATTCTGATCTCCTTTATGCTATTTTTCTTGTGTCTCATACCTGTATCACATTGTGTACACACATGGGCCTTGGCAAGTTAAGAGGTATGTCTCTGATGCCAAGACACAATGTTGTTTGTCTCATGGACAGAAAAAGAAAATGTAGAGTGTGTGTGTGTGTGTGTGTGTGTGTGTGTGTATACCCGGGAGCATTGGAGGTGGCTTAAGAAGCAAGGAAATTAATTAATTTATGTCGGAAATATTTTTCTCATCACTGTTGTCAGTTCAGAGAAGCACCTTCAAAAAGTCAGATCACCAATAGTATAGAGGAAAATATCCCTACAAACTATGGATACCCTAAATCCCACTGTGTTTGGAGATGTCTGATTTGTCACAAACCATCTCTCTATTTTGTCTTTGGTGGATTAATCTCCACCAGCCCTGCATAGTTTCAGCAATAGCACTGGGAGCAGAGGGGATTTCATGGCAGGATGGCCGAGAGCAGGGAGGGGGTTGGATGTATGTCTGGATGAGGCTTGGCTGGGGTGGGGAGAAAGGCTGTGCCCATGAAATTCTGCATCCCTACAAAGCCCCATAAGGTTCATTCAAGCCAGAGTGCAGCTTGCTTGTTGAGGGCCCACACTGGCCCTTGCAACTCTTGAAAACAGGAAGCACAAATTGTGTCCCTCTGGTCATGTGCAGGCACCTGCATCAGCGCAGGGATGAATCTGGCCTAGAGAGTCTCATCAGCTGCTTTATGGTCAAGATGTGTGGAGGGCCAGAAGAGGCTGAGGAGTTCCCTTTTCACCTACAGAGACACTCAGATACTGCAAAGGCACTTAGAGATGTGGGCTATATAAGAACCTAGATAACTTGATCATGGCCTCTCTATCTCTGCTCCCAGCCTGTGGAGGCAGTTGTAATCCTTGGATTACACTAGCACAAACTGAGCCACTTGCACGAGGAAGAGAGAAGGGACTAGAAGGAGAAGAGACTCACTTAGAGCCCAATACAATAGGAGGGGTTGAATGGATCCCAAAAAACCTTTGCTACAAACCTCATTTTAATTTCCTGTGGATGACAAGTGGGAATTTTGGATCTGATAGTTCCCCATCCTTGATGGCTGACCAGCTCTGTCACAGTGGGGATATGGCAGCCCCAGAGCAGCCATCTGGCTGCTGCCGAAGAGTATCTCATCTCCAAATCTGATTTGCATGGATTATACCCAAACCTATAAACTGACCCAGGTTCACTCAAAAATTGGCCCAGGCTTACTCAAAATTCAGCCCAGCCTCACTGAAAGGTTCACAATCCTTGGCAGAGTTTTGACAACCCTGGCCCAAATTTCAAGTTTCTAATGACACCTAATAAATTTCACTTGGTTTTGGGTTTCATTATAAAAGTTTTGCATAGCTTTATGTATCTGCTTGTTGTGTTGGCTGCCTCAAATCCCTCTAAACTATCATATTACTATTACTTACAGGAATTACTGAAATTATGTAAATGTACTTTACTCTTCAAATATTTCCTTTAGAAATGATCTTCTATTGTACTTATGCAAAACTTGTAAGCAGGCCTATACACCATAAAAGAAATATATATATATATTTATATATATACACACTGAACATACAGGAAAACCAAAAGCAACTCTAGGCAAATAAAAAGTTGTCCATTTCTAGAAATAAAATATATTTCTCTCTCTCTCTGTTGCTCTCCCATCCTCCACCAAATCTTCAGTTCCTGGAAGCCATTTGAAACAGGAAATTATGGGAAGATAGGCACTGATTTCCAGTTCTTACATATTCTGATATGTATAGATACTGTATCACATTCACGAACTACATTATGTTCACCGATAGCACTTCTAGTCTTACAGCATATGTTCAAAGTTTGGTGTTTTGTTGTACAGTATAAGGCAGAGAGAACAGGAGTACTTGTGGCACCTTAGAGACTAACAAATTTATTAGAGCATAAGCTTTTGTGGGCTACAGCATCCGAAGAAGTGGGCTGTAGCCCACGAAAGCTTATGCTCTAATAAATTTGTTAGTCTCTAAGGTGCCACAAGTACTCCTGTTCTCCTTGCGGATACAGACTAACACAGCTGCTACTCTGAAACCTGTCAGTATAAGGCAGATAATTCTCAGCTGGTGAGCACCCAGATATCCTGGCAATGGAGGCTGCACACGGACAGGTAGATTAGTTTAGAATACCTTAGATTTCAAACATTTTTTCTGCTTATCTGGAGTTATCTTCCAGTATCGCTATCTTGGACAATTAAATACTTGGGTCATGTAGTGAATAAATTACATATTATTCTCTTCCTTTGCGATAATAAAATAATCCTCCACTTAAAACACATTAAACAGTTTATCTCACACTGCAGTTTACTACAAAACCCAAATGCAGTTATGGAGAACTGTTGACAATATCAATTTGTTAATGTTGTATGACCCAATCCTGCAGCCCCATGTGAACAAGAACTTCAGGATCAGGCCTGGATCATTTAATAAACGTGAACACTAGAAATTTAGGCATAAAGAAAATCCATGGAATCCTATAGAATTAGGATCCTATCAGAGATTTTGCTGTAGTCACCAGAAGTTAAGTTTTTTATTTGAAAAGAAAAATGAAGTTTTTTTTGTTCTGGTTGAAAAGTTAACCTTCACAGTGTAAACTGATACAGTGCCATCTTATTGACTCTCCTGTCTATATTGAGGCTATAACAACACCAGGAGAGGTGTGAACTTTCACATTCATTTTAACAGAATGTTAACTTTGAATCTTAATAATGGCCTCCTAAATGTCAGCACTATTAATTACACTTTGCAAATCCTATCTGCCCCCTCCAAGGATTAGAACCTCAGCTAGGTGATAGTTGAGTTGAGAAGATCGTTACTGTCTTATGTTGGGGAGAGTTACTTGACATTGTGTTATCTTAGATTTAGTTACCAAATGTATTTATATTATGAATAGCACATGCATCTCGCATATCTTGTACAGAAACAATATATATTTTGAGTAAATAAAAATAAACAGACACTTTGCTGGGGAATGACCTGGCAGAGACATCCAGTGCAATTAGATATACCTTGCATGTTTCATTTATCTGAGGGTGATCTAGTATATCACGTATCAGAGGGGTAGCCGTGTTAGTCTGGATCTGTAAAAGCAGCAAAGAGTCCTGTGGCACCTTATAGACTAACAGATGTATTGGAGCATGAGCTTTCGTGGGTGAATACCCACTTCGTCGGATGCATATCACGTGCATTTTCCAGCAGCAGCAATAATATAGAAAGATAAACTATTACTTGGAAGATGTCATTTCCATTTTTCTTTTGACGATGAGTGGAAAACCAAACAAACTAAAAAGCTATAAAAGTCAGCAGACAATTACATTTTTAAAAAATTAAGTATAATGTTTTGTATTTTCTCTGTTTTACAGGCAAACTATCTAAACTGATACAAAAGTTCTTAACTTCCTCATCTGAACAGGCCAAATAGAATTGTTATGATCACATCACAAATTACAAGACTGTAACTACTGGTTGGAAAACACGGCCACCATTATACATAGTAATAACAGTAACCTGGCGGGAGAGGAAGGGCAGGATGTCGTTGTCAAGTTCTAATCTCACTGTTTTCCATGCAACCCTGCAAAACAGAAACCATCACCTCAGAGACAGCAATGTTACTTAGGGTATGTCTACACTGCAATTAAAAATCCACAGCTGGCCCATGTCAGCTGACTTAGGCTCACAAGGCCTGGGCTGTGGGGCTGTTTAGTCGCAGTGTAGATATCTGGGCTCGGGCTGGAGCCCAGGCTCTAGGACACTGCAAGGTGGGAGGGTCCCAGACCTCCTGCTGCAGCCCGAGCCCAAATGCAATTAAGCAGCCCCACAGACTGAGCCCCGTGAGCCTGAGTCAGCTGGCACAGACCAACCATGGATGTCTAATTGCAGCGTAGACCTACCCTATGTCTCGGTACAACTACATGCTAGACGCCCTTGCAATGGAACAACCAATTCCAGACTGTAGCCCGGTTTAGATCCAGAATAGGCCATTGCAGAGGCATGCCTATAGTCCCAAGCCAAGTACTTAGCTGAGTTTTATTTTAGTCGTATCATTATTGTTCTATTATGAAAAATTATGAAATTATCGGTTGTAGTTGTAGTTGGCCAGATGCAGCGCTCCAAACTTGTTGGCCTCTTCTGGAAGGCTGAAGAAAAAGGGCTTCCAGGAAAGACATGTGGAATGTACAGTACTTGAAAACTGACATAAAAAACCCTTTTGTGCATCCAGAGAAGCAACTGCGATAACTTAGACATCTTTGGTGCCTGTTCTTTTATATCTGACTCCATTCCCTGACCATCTTCCATCATCCTGTATATGGCAAGAATATCTGTGCATAAAGGGAAATCTCAGCCAAGTGGAAAGGGAGGCCATGGTCACCAGAAACCTCAAACTTGTCCAGGTTGTACCAGCTGAGCACATAGTTACCTGTTTTATCTCTGAAACAGACAAATAACTGTATCCCATTATTGGGTCCCAAGCACTTTGCTGTTGCCTGGGAAAATAATATTTTCCATCCTACCCAAAGTTAATGGTCAAGTGCCCAAGTGGTGTCAAGCAATCAAATAAGATCTCCACTGTCCTTCAGTGCAAGTGTTCTAAACTGTCTGTCTGCAAACAAGATAACATCAAAAATACAGTTGTTAACTGCAAGGATCTGCACAGTCCCTAATATAATAGGAATCTGGTCCCGACTGAGGCCTCTGGTTGCTACTATAATATAAAATAATGAGAAATTATAAGACAACATACCTTGCGTTAAAGTAGATGACATTTAAATCACAGGCATTACCTGTTCTGGTTGATTGGTGCTTGTTGATGATGCCTTGCAGGCTTGGTTGCTCATCCTGACTCCATTTATTTTTTTAGTAATGCAATTTGCCTAGACCATGGCCACTACCAGAATTGACAGAAATTTCAAGAAAACTATAAGAAGCTGACCAGTCTGTGTACCATCATTAGGCACTGTACATGTGTACAAAATTCTCACTGGAAACCAAGCCCCTTCTAACCAGCCAAAGCTGTGTTTATCTTGCCATGTTTGTCTTTTCCAGATATGGGCTGGTCACAGGGCTTGCTTATCCACACCAGATGTGTTCATCATAAAATCCTTTAATGGGTGATTGTAAGTCCTTCCTCAGATGATTGTGATGTCAGCTCCTGAGTCAGTTTTGAAGTCAATAGTCTTACCATGAATATTCAGTTTCACTCTCCAGGCAAGCTCTATGTCTTCAAGATAAATCCCAGAAACAATGGCTCTTGATTGTCTGTAATATGAGTCAACTCTCTGACTGCTTTGGTGTGGCAAACAGCTGCAAAATGTCCATATTTCATGCATTGATATCACCATGTGTCTCTGGCTGGACATGCATTATCTCTTGGAATATGCCTTTTTTCACACCTTGTGCATGTAGGCTGGAATTTGTCCCTCTTAGCCTGGGAGTTCTCTCTCCTTGCCTCAGGGGTTTTACAATAATGACTTTAACACTCAAATATCTGTTTATAGCTTCTAAGCTAGTTTCAAGTTTTTCAAGTTGTTTCTGCCTTTTGTTCTGTTGTTTAACTAATTCTTTCTGCTTTGTTATTTGTATAGCTTTGGCTAGGGTTAAATCTTGTTCACTTGTAGCTGCTGTGAAAGTTCTTTATCTGTTAACCCAATAACCAGCCTGTCTCTGATATTTTCATGTTTTGCATTCCCAATATCACAGTTTCAGCCAATGTATGTAGCACTCTTATAAAACATTCAACATTTTCCCCTGGTTCTTGAATTCTCTGGTTACAACATGCTCTTTCATAAATCACATTTCTCTTGGGGTATAAAGTGTGCATCAAACATAGCCAGAACCCTTTCATAGTCGTCTTTGTGACAGACTTCAGTAAAGTCAAAGGATGTAAAGATATGTTCTGCTTGCTTCCCCATAGCATAAATTAATGAAGATATCTGTATATCTCCTGTTTCTTTGTGGTGTTTGTTTGCAATGCAGAATCTTGCAAAATATTGTTTCCAGTCTGTCCATTCTGAAGATTTGCCAAAGCTGAAGTTCTCTGGGGTATTGAGAAGTGGCATGATGATGTGGTTCTGCAACCTTTGTTGCTGTTTTAATTCCGTTTCTGTTCTTAGTTTACTCCTGACACCATGTCATGTTCTTTTGTACCAGCTATGGACTGGTCACAGAGCTTTCTTAAACACATTAGATGTATTCATCATAAGCTCCTTTAATGCTCTGTGAGGTATTGCAGAGGTTCCTTTAAATAAGGTATTTTACACATAGTGTCACCTAGTGGCTGAATGGTATTATACATTTTTGCACACCATTACACATCTGTTCTTAATTCATGCTGCATTAAAGAGAAGGACTTCAATATGTTGCTTCTATGAAATATCTCCATGAATGCCCAATATTGTGTCTCCAAGCATCCCATCTGCTGGACTAGAGCAGCGTGGTGGATGTATGCAGATCTTTCAGGGAGTTCCAGATTGTGCTTCTTGCTGCACACCCACAGCCACACTCTGAAAATGAAGACATTGGTACTTGTAGTTCATGTGGGTGTTCCCCTAATTAATGCTTATACTCGTAGTTCAAGAGGGAGGAGTTGAACTATGACTACATAATCAACTGGAGGGGTGGGGACTTAGTACCTTTTTTCTGGCATCCAGACTGCATCCAATGAATGAGGACTGTTCCCCCATCATACCCATTTTAGCTTGATGACTCACGAGCCCAGACAGACTACAGTAAGGGCCTGGCATACTTCCTGAAAAGGCTTGCTGGCCACTTAGGTGTTACAGAAGCTGCAATGCTCCTGATGGCTTTTGTGGGGGGAGGTGCATGGTGTGACACTGGCAAACCAGGTGCCAGCTCACGCCAAGGCCCCTAGGGCTCAACTGAACCTTGACAAATACTAACTGCAACCAGTCTGGCTCACCTGTGTGCTGGTATTGTTTAAATACGTATTAGAATAATGAGAATGTATTCAGACTTATGAAATGCTTGTAAGTTGTTGCTTGCATTAATCTCACTTATAATATCTGTATCCCATGTTATAAGATAATATGCAAGTGTTTGTGTAATCCACACACCTTCTGCATGTGTTGTTCTGTCCCATTTAGTGATACCGAGACCACTTAGAGAGAGAGATTAATGAGTCTGCTCTACAGCGTTAGCTAACGGCTGTATGGCTTTTAGCTCATGCAGTAGAGGCTCATGCACTAAGCGCCAGAGGTCCTAGGTTCAATCCCACCCATGGACGGCCGGGGTCTGTCGGCATTACATTTGCTCAGTAACTGTAAATCACCAGACAGATGAAAAGCATTAACGAATCTGAAATAATAGTTTCCAAAAGGAGGTGTTATCTCCTGTCCAACAAAGAAGGCCCATCAACACCAGATGAACAATTGTAGAACATCACAGAACGAAAGACTTTGTTTATTGCTCACTGCTCCTTTCCTGCCCTCAACCCCCCACCCTGAAGAGGAGACTTGCAAGTGAATTCCTCCCAACAGCTGAATTTGTGACTGGAAGCAGAAGGAGGGGAAGGAATAAAAAGTACTAACAATCAGGGACTGTATCTTTTATGCTGCTTGAACTCTGAGGGGCAAGGATTACTAAGCATAAGCAAAAGATCTCCAGTGCTTGCCCTGGGTTAGCCTTAAAGGACATATGGAGCTTGCTTATTATAGAAACTTCTATTGCTTTTTGAAAGTTAAGAATGGAACTCATTTGTGTGTACATATATTTACCTGCTTTAACCTTGTAAATAACTCTTTTATTTCATTTTCTAGCTAATAAACCTTCAGATAGTTTATTATGGAATTGGCTCCAAGGGTTGTCTTTGGTGTGAGATCTAAAGTAGAATTGACCTGGGGTAAGTGACTTGTCCTTTGGGACTGGGAGTAACCTAAATATTGCTGTGAACTTTGGTATAAGGGGTGATCAATCACAAAGATAAGCTTACCAGGGTGGCAAAACAGATTTGAAGTACCCAAGGGGATTGTATATGACTCTATGTTAAGGTTGTTATATTGCTTGAGGATTTTACACTTGCTAATTGGTTGGTGATGTCTAAGCATAGAACTCACAACCAATTTGGGGTTTGTGCCCTGCGTTGTAATCTGCCCTGAGATTTGTACCCATGTCTTGAGCCACTCCAGGACAGCTTGACCCTGGCATAGTCTCGGCAGGAGTCACATACCACAGGTCAATTAAGGTTATAGATCATAAACCCAATGCTGTTAAAGTTTAAACTTGACATTGAGAGTTTTAAAGGTTAAAGAATAGACACAATGAGTGATATGATGGTCTTGAGAGAAAAGACTTTGAACAATTATGTAGGGACAGGGCACTATCCCATAAAAAAGAAACCCCAGTTCAGGACCTGAGAGCTTTGCTCATAAGTTCTGACCAAAGGGAGCCTGATGGAGAGAGAGAGGAACCTCTTGCCACAGATACTGCAGAGAAGATCACTGCAGTGGAACTGGCCTGATTGCAGCACCTGAGAGCCCAGGAAGACCACAAGCACCAGAAATTAATGGCAGAATTGCGGATCAGGGAAACCAAAGCAAGGGAAGTAGCTGAGGAGAAAGCCCACCAAAGTTGCATGGAACAAATAGCAGCAGTCAAAGTCAACGAGGAAGCTGAGAAAAGGGCAGACAGGAGGCTGATGGAGGACCAAGCAATGTAGCTCAGAATATTGGAGCAGCAAAAAGAGCTTCCCCAGCCAGTCAGTATAACCTCCACAACACAAGGGAGTAGGAGAAAGTCTGCCCAATTTATAAAGAAACTGACTGTATAGAAGAGTTCATGTCCACCTTTAAGAAATTATGTGGGAAGCATAATATCCCAATTGAAGTATAGAAACCTCACAATGTTTGACAATATCATTCATGTTGAATATGTACATAAAGTGTGTAATTTTATGAGAAAATAGATAATGGGGGTGGGGCTGAAAGTGATTATGGAAAACTGTTTGATCTGATGTCCCAGAATCAATTGTTATGGGTAGTTACAGATGATGTAAAGGCAACCATCTGTGACAAAAAAACACTCCTACAATTTTAGAGGCTGCAGAAATTGTAGATGAACACACTGAATCAAGGGGACTCTGTGTGACTCCATGTTAAGGCAGTTATAGTGCTTGAGGAGCTTATACTGGCTAATTGGTTGGTAAAATCTAAGTATAGAACTCCCAACCAATTTGAAGTTTGTGCTGTTCTTCTTAACAGTCTGCCCTGAGGTTGGTAGTCGCATTCTTGAGCCACTGCAGGAAAGCTTGACACATGGTATGCTGCATAATGGTAACTAACAGAAAGAAAATGTTCCACTGGTGTTCCACTCCTGCTCTATGGACCATACTATTATGAGAGTGGTGGGAATTTCAATCACTGGGCTCCAGTCAGGCTGCCCACCTGTGTCCCCCAGTGTAGCTCATTAAGCTGTGAGTGGCTGATCTGCTAGTATTCATATTTCCCCAGAGGCACTAGCAAAATAGTTCCCATGTGAGGGGCAAAAATAATGGTAATCAATTGGCTCAAATAACTTGGTAATCAAATATTGTTTGTTATGCTTATAATGGTCTAGGTGCTCCCCAGACATTCAAAAAAGGATGGTCCCTGGACCTAGGTAATCATTGTTTAAGGGCAAATGGACAACTGTATAAAGTTTATTGCCAAACATTCAAAATTGTGAGTCAGGACCCAAGCCCATGAGATTTCAGCCTGGAAGTCTATGAATCTATTCCATTATTTTAAAAATTACAAGATTTTTTTAAAATAGTAAATATTAATTTTTATTTGCTTTCTGGTTTCTGAGCCTTCAGGGTTAACTCAGTGCATACTTTCAGGATTTTCTTGTCAACTGTAAGGGCTAGAAACTTTTTCTTTAAATGAAAGCTGAAATTCTCCCCTAAACACTTATTGCCAAGAGCTGGGACTTTGAGGAAAAACACCAAATATTGCAAGACTTTTGATAAAATCATGAGAGTTGGCAACACTGGGAAAACAAATACGAATATTTTATACAAGTCAACCAAATTCACAGCAGGCAGCACAGCAGAAGGGGGTCTTTAAGTGGGACTTAAATGTGATCAGTGTAGAGACTGTGGATGATCTCAGGGAAGTTATATCTTGCATAGTGCATACCTATATTGTTTATTTTCACTGATGTGACCTTGGCCTACCAATTTCAGTTGTATCCAAACATTACACAAATGATTTCATATTTTGCAAGTGACATACTTAGAGGGGGAAATAGCAAAGTGAACAGAGAATATTACTGAGAAATGGAGGAATCTAGAATCAGAGGTTTGGGAGTTCTGTCACTTTGACCTTCGTAAGTATAATCCAATACAATTTATTTTTTTTCATTCAAAAGTATCACAAAGAGCTTCCCAGTATATAAAATTAAAGGCAAATATAAGTAATAAGTATAGGTTTAGATATCATTGAGGTAGCATCTATATAGGGCAGCAGAATAGACAGACACAATCAGGGGTACTGGAACAATTTTTATAGTGGGGGTGCTTATGATGGAAACCATGTATTTGGTGTTTGTTATTACTACTTCAAGCCAGAGGGTGTGGCAACACCCTCAGCACTTTTAGTTCCAGCACCACTGGGCACAATGGTCAAGTTTCAAGGAGGATGATTTCTCATGGGAAAACAGAGGTTCAATACTTTTCATTTGTCATTCTTAACAGTTGTTTCTTTCATTTCCCCCTCACATGTAGAATTCACACTGAAGTAGGCTGAAAACTTTGTTTTTTCACAAACTGTCTAAGAGTTATAAAACCTGTATTCAGCTTCATGAATTTCTAGGGTCATAAACACCTATGTCCCTCATTCTTTTCTTTTTTCCTTTTTATAGTTTGCCGTAAATTGGAAATCTTACCTCCAAGTCACTCGCTATAAGTTTCTGCTGTTTTGTAATTAACACCTAGAACCTGCACTTTTTGGAGGCAAGCAGACAAAAGCCTTGTTTTCTGCAGTCCATTAACAGTCTCTCAGTTTATTATGTCCTCCCTCCTATTTGTTTTTAATTGAGACCTTCGTTATAATGGGGCCATTGTTGCTAAACGTAGAATATTGCTACATTACCACAGATCAGTTTGCCTAGTTTTCATGTACATTAGTAAATTCTGAAAGATCAAATATCTCAAGAAGCTAACACACATTGAATTAATCCTGAAATAACCTTGTATTCACTGTTTCAAGTTCACGGTAGTATGTTAAACCACTACACTTAAAAGGCAGTCCCAAAAGCAAACTACAATGGTGCTTGAGGGTAAAATGATAGACGAGATGTGAGGTAGTTGATAGAGGTAAACTCATGTGGTTGACTCATCTATTTTTGAATAAAGTGCTAATTGCACTAAGGACTAGGAATTTGAAAAACCCAAATATTGTAAATGCATAACCCTGAATGAGATGTAATTATATTTACATAGATAACGAGACACTAAATGAAAAAAAACCAATAGATACAAAAAGTTATTCATTTCATCTTTCATAATTATCTGGAAAAGATATAAATTAATAACATTCATCTGAGAAATGCGGTAGCTGTGACAGATGTTATATTTTGAATTAAAAATGTAACATTCTTGTAATAGCTTCTTATGCGTTCTACTTTGTTTCATTTTACAAAATAATTTAAGTTCACTTCTGATGTGAGTCCCAGAAAACAAAAGATGTCTCTTTCCCTTTCCATCTACCATAAACTAATCCTTTTACTCTAATGTTCAAGTCATGATAAAACTAAGACCCACATTTTACAAATCTATTTGTAACTTAACCATTTGTAAAAGTGTAAAACAAAAACAGAGCATAAGAAAATTTTAGATATTTCATGATGTGATATTTGGGAGACATATTCTGGAGAGCTCATGCAGCCAGTAGTCTTCTTCTTAGCATATGTGCAACGTGCCTCAGGTGGCACATGATCAGGATTCATCACCGAATTTGGTCCACTGGTTGGATCATTAGCTTTCCTGGCTTGGGCTTGGTATTGACAGGGAATGTGACATGAACGCTGATCCATCTCCCCCAGCCAGTAGTAAAACATTATTAGAGGTTCTATACATTATAGATGATAATTTTCTAATACAAAAGGTATTGGACCTAACACAAGGTAAACTCTGTTTTGGGTACATCATTATGATGGATAAAGATGAATTATTCATTGGACTGGCAGTTGGTGACCCTTACTTCCAGCCTCAGGGCTGTTCTCTTTAGGTGGGCTGGAGAGATGTTTGACTGGATGCATCCTTGTAGTCATGGGTTCTAGGGTCCTACACTTCCTTTGGGCTGGTCCCACCCTCATAATCTCCCCTCTGTGATAGGGCTTCACAGAGGCATCTGCACCTCCTGTGTGGGCTCCCCATATATTGCCAGTCCTGGGCAGTGTTACCACACAGGTCTGTTGCAAATGGAGCCTTCCATACTTGCAAGGGTGCGGGCAAGAGGTAATTAGTCAGCACTGTGAGCTAATAACTTTCTGTAATTTGTACAAAATATAATTGATTATGGCATTTCATCTTAAAAACAGGGTAGTCACTACAATCAGGTTTTCAAATGAAAATTTCACAACTATTTAGTGTATGTTGATTTAACCATAGACACATTTTGTCCTCATTGATCTGCTACATCTCCTTTTCAGACATTAACATCTACTATCTATCACCTTAAAAGTCTCTAAGTCTTGATGTGGCAGATCTCAAAAACAACTCCAAAGAGATTCATTTAAAAAATGCCATAATTATGGGCCTGATTGCTCCTCCTTCAGGTAAACCCAAGGGAAGGGACTAAAGGAGATGACATCATGAACCATGAGGTTCTCTTTGTGGTGATTTCTCCCCAACTATTCTGTCAGAGGTCACAGTGGAACAGGCTATAGTCTGGCCCCCAGTCCAATGGAGTGTGTGCCATGGGCCTGGGGAAGAGAGGGATTTTTGCCATGCAGGCTACCTTTTGTAATGGGGAGAAGAGAACCAGACACACAGGGTCCCCTCCATGCTCAGATCTAAGGTGTACTAACACACCCTATTTATTTACTGGATCCAGTTAATATTACATATTTCAAATGCTTTTTAGCTATGTATTTCCCTGATGGCCTATGGTATTTCTAAAAGCAGTAACATAAATAGTTACCCAATAATCCACAATGTCATACTGTAAATTATGGAGTTTTCAAATGCATGCCGTTGATACTTTTCTTTAATATACTACCTAAGGGTCTGATCAAACTCCCACTGAAGTCAATGTAATTTAGATCAGGCTCTAAAAGAAATTAACTATCAAAAAACTAAATGATAGTCTTTGCTTCTGCGGACACTATTTTTAAGGTTGCAAAATGGTTTCAATAATAGCCCCATGTTTCACTTCCTCATAATTTACTGAAGAATTCTCCTTTTGAGATGAAATTTTTCGTGCTTAGTCTCTGTACAACATGTTTGAGAAAAATCGCTTCAAGCTGTTTTTGAATTCTGAGTGTCTGAAAAAATACAACATTCATGCTGAAAATTGCTTACTTTTTTCCCTACACTTTTGTTTCTCCCCACCCCCATAGTTAACTCAAAACCAGCTACACTTTGAAACTTGAAATGTGGCATATAAATAGTCCTTACTGAGTCAAACTTCCATGGCCAAGTCTGAAAAATAATATGCTTCGTGTTAGTTTTCTAAGTGCATCTTCATCATACCAGGACCTTGATACTAGTTCTTAATGTTAGGCTTGATATGCTGGCAAGAACACACCACTGTCATAACAAGCTGTTGCCATTGATTTTCATGGGTCTACTCACATGGTTAAAGTTAAGCATATGTGGAAGTGTTTGAAGGATCAGAGCCTTAGTAAACAGGCAGTGTGCTCATTTGCAAGTGCATAGGATTAGCAATGAATCATCAGTCTCCAGAAGCTCCGGTAGAGCTCCTCCATTGCTGTTATGGCAGGATATGAGCAGGTTTAGGGGCTGCAAACCATTACTATGCCCAAACAAAATGTGGGTACTTCACACTGCTCTGAATTCCTTTCTCACCCCAACCCCTCGCACCATGGAACTACAGCAATTCTGCTGGGTTATGGCACTTCCATAGCAAAAGAAGTTGAGAAGTAGCCCTGAGGGCTCAGTCTTTGACTTCAATAGGTTTGCCTGAGCAGGACAGCAGGATTGAGTGCTAAATATGGTTAATAATAATTCCATCTTGAGATCCTGATTTAGCGCCATATTGATTTGGGAGGAGACATCTGAATAAAATGGCTCAACTTTTAGGAAAAACTGGCAAGAAATTAACGAAGTTATGAACTTTTACATATTGTACAGTACTAGTCAAGTACAGCTGAAAACTTTCACTGAATGTGAGAGTTCTCTCTTTTGGATTGCTACATTGTACAGGTATGCATCTTTCCAGAAATGTACACTTTTTTCAATGATACATAATAGCTGCTGACTCTTAACTAAGCCAGTGTTCACTTTTCTAAGGAACTGAGCAGGTACTAGTTGATCGGCCAACTGGTCAGTGAATATTTTTGCCTTCTTCCCCCGACTTTTGCCTTTGCAGTTTTCATTTATTTTAAAACAAAAAAATTCCTTGTGCCTAAAATATTAAATTCAAAACCAAACCTCCAAGATCAATGCAACTTAAAAGAGTGCACTATTAAAATAAGAAAGATCAGGAACTTCTAAACTTAAACAACATTACCCCAACACAGAGAATACATTAACTTAACATATATAGTATTTTCTATTCCTGTTTTTTCTGATTTAATATGTACCTTAATGTAATACTGTTTATATTGCTAAAGCTAAAGATATACTATAAACATACAGGACAGTACAATATGGCTGGACTTATCTTGCTGTGGGAAAAATTTATATTACCTAACTTTATATGATTGTAACAGTGCAAACTTAACATTAATTAACACAGCTTTTTGCATTCAATTTAGCTGACATTCAAATTTAAAACCCACCAAGACAAGCAAATGCTCCCCTATAAGAATTTCTCCAGGCATGGTATAGTACATAACCAACCTCAGCCCCCTCACAGTACATAGGCACAATGCAAGGATTTAAAGAACAAGGCCAATTGACTTCAATACAGTGGCACCTACACATTCCAGTGGTTAATTTAATTAACAGTGTCTGTCAGTCTGGACTCCTAGTGTTTCTCTGAATGTCTTTACATTTATGGATTGAATTTACAACCACGTGGTTAAGTAAATACATTTTTGTGTCTGGACTGAGGACACAAATATGATCCTTGACTGTGATGTGTAACCCCGCCTTTTTTAATCAGTAGTAATGCATGCTCATTTTTTATGTTGATAAAAACAAGTGCCTCTTGATATAAAGCAAGTTTATTTTGTCAGTGCCATATTGTTGTTCATATTGATTATTTCAGCATTATGCCTTTTTCTTTTCCTTTTGCATTTATAAACCATAATTTTGTGAAAAAGTTTATATTTTAATTTAGAAAAAAAATGAACTAGCTTTCTTTTTTACGTACCTTTTAGTTGTTGACTTATACTTTCCAGCCAAACAGAAGCTTTTTGATTTTGTTCTGGCTTCTACCTTAAATTACATTCAGGAAACTCTTTACTAATGGCATTTTTAAACAGAATGATTTGGGGGTACGTTATGGCATTTTTGTAAAAATGGCAGGGGAGACAGTCTGCTCTTATAATCCTGCACATTACAGGTTTTTTTTTTTTAAATGTGAATGTTCTATGTGGGAGAACAATGTCTGTTCCAATCACAAACTTTCATCGCCTGTAAAAACTGAGTAAAAAATGAAGTTCATGTCATGAAACCACAAGGCAAATTAATGAAATCGTGTCATTTGTATCAAGTCTGGCTATATCTGCTAAATATTTCCTAACTACTCTAAGGGGAAAAAAACAGAAGGCAAACTAGCAATGAATGGAAACAATAATGGTCAGCAGCATGTGTTGCATGTTATTTGAATCGAAAGTAATTTATCACTTCTGAAATAAAGGCTGTTTATTCTTGTGTTTCACTGTCTGTAACAATCTTTACAATTTATCTGTGAAAAAAGTGAGAAACTGTACCATTATTAGCATATGAATACTTGACACATCAAATTGGCTGTACAATAACAGAAGGACATTTGCTATTGGTGTATGCACACAGACAAAGCAGCCATTTTGAAAAAAAATGAAATGGTGTGGATGTTTAACCGTTTGTCTGTCTGTCTGGTTTCACACTACTGCTTTGATTAGGGCAGCTTAGAAGCATGAGTTGAAATTCTTAAAATATAAGCACACACATTAAGTACTGGGCCATCAATTATTTCTTTTATATTTTTATTCAGACGTGAGCCATAGAAAAATATAAGAAACGGGTTCAGAATAAAAGATTTTGTGTGTGTTTGTGTGTGTGCGCATCCGCACAAGGTGGGGGGAAGGGGGCAAAGCCAGCCTATGTGAAGAGTGTACAGAAATGAAACATTGCCTACATACAGTTTTATTTCATGGCAACAACATAGTGGGCCTTGGGTCAGATGTGTGAAACTATTTCTCAAAGAAGCTGCATACATAATTGAGGCCCTATGAAGGGTTCTCAGTTGAAGTTGCCAGGCTACATTCATTTCAAAAGCAGAGCCATTTGTTATCAAATTTAAATTAACTCCCTCAGCACTGAACTCCTCGTTTAAAGCACAGCTTTTCAAACAGTACTCAAAGTATCTAAGGAAAAGAGAAATTGTGGCTACTAAATGACAATAACATCATTCCCACAAAGAACAGAACTATTAGCCATATTTAGGCCTGCCAAGCAATAGTCTAAACAGATTAATTTCTGAAGGAGCTATTTTGATGCCTTGTTGTCTATTAGGAAGCACAAAGGTATTCTTTTAAACAAAATCTCTACTGTAGCTTTAATTTGGAAATAAATCAGTATTTCAGGTTTTTGCTGCTATAATCCGTAAGGTGTGAAGGCTGCTTACATTAAATGTCTCTTTTCTACAAGACTGCAAATGCTTAAATACAGAAATTTGTGATTCATGGAACATTCATAATATGTTTCAGCTGCTCATGACTTACATCTATTGGGTCTGATCCTGTAACCTTTACTGACATATAATTCTTGAACATGTGAATAGATCCTTTGACTGCAGTATGACTACCTGCATATGTAAGAATTACTCACGTGAATAAATATTGCAGGATTGTACTAATTATTATTATTTATTAATTTTCAGCAATGCCCCCAGTGTGCTACGGGTTTTCCAAACACAGAAGAAGCCATGTTCTTGCCCCCAAGGAGCTCAAAATGCTGTGCTGGTATCTTTTAAAAAGCAATCCATATGACTTATTATGCAGTATCTTAAATAGTAAGTAATGAAAACAAACAACAAATCACAAATATTCATTCCAATTATTTCATGAATTCAATTTGGCTGTGTTCATGACCCTTTTGTGATCACTTTTGGTAAACATTTTCACAACTGAGTTTTACTGGAGAAATATTTGTGAAAAGCAAATTTTATATTGCATGCAGAAGAATTTTTACTGTGTGCTCATCCAGAGCTCAATTCTGCAGGGTGCTGGACATTCTGGGTTCAATGGGAATGCATATGTGCTTAAAGTTAAGCACTTTGAACCAGATTTTAAAGGTATTTAGGCCTCTACTGGGATTTTCAAAAGTATCTAGGTGCCTAATGTCCATTGAAATCAATAGAAGTTAGGCACCTAGATGCTTTTGAAAATCCCGCTAGGCACCTAAATACTTTAAAGTATTTAAAGATCCTTTGTGTTTAGTTGGATTGCAGGCAGAGAGCTCTGCACTTTGCAGGATTGAACCCCCAGTAAGGGAACAGAGACACCACCATATGTCTTATATGGCCAATCACAACTAACCAACACAGCTCAGATTTTGAATATTCGTAATTATATCATAGATTTATAACCCTCGCCAAAAAAAACCAAAAAAACAACCTAGTTTACAATCTGCTTGCAGACATGACAAGAGTTGAAAAAATGGCTAAATTTAACAAATAAATTATTCATTGTGAATTATTCGCTCTGTCTAGTCTTAAATTAGGTTTTCTCAGTCCAATCAGCAAAGTTATGCCAACAATTAAACCCAACAGAACATTCTAGCCATATACATACAGAGGGGGTGCCTGAATGCATCATTATACAATGCAGGCTTTCTGAACAGGAAAGAAAAGATGTACATAGTTCCATGAATTTTACATAAAACACAATTATGTTATTTTCTTCAGTGAATTTTATTTAAAATGATAAGGGTTTATATTTCTAAAGCTGTAAAACCTGAGATTTTTACCTGATTTAATTAGATATTTCTGTGTTCATTTCTGTGAGAAATTGAAGTGTCTAGATATGAGTCAGACTTTTGCTATTGTTAAGTTTAACACAGAGAACTAAATATAGCATTCTTAACAATCTGTGTTTTTCCTTCTTGAAACATAAGCTTAAGGCATCTAATCTACATCCCTTCATCAACATAAGATACTGATTTGTTAGAGTCAAGTCAAGTCTGTTGTAGCTGTTGACATATATGCTAGAAAGACTGATTGAATTTCATCTCTGTAGACTGTGAATGGAAAGAGGACTTTCTTTTAGAAAAGACACAATTTTAATATCACCTAATACTGTTTTTAAATTACAAATATCACTATCTGCTATAAGAATGATCAATCTGTCCTTTATAAGTTGCATGTATAAACATGTTGTGCATCTATTTAAGCAGTTATTAGATTGCCTCAAATTGTACAGAATATTAGAAAATGGTCCCATATATGTGCAAATATTTTATGAAAAATATGAGATAAAGGCAAATTAAATTAAATTATAAACTGAGGACAGTAAAGTTACACAATGTAGCATGTATCTTATTATTTTTAAAGAAATATATATAGCATATATGTGCTTCCCCTCAACACTGGATATTATTCAAAACTACAAACCATTTGCTTATTTAAAGCTCTGTGCAGCTAACAATACTACAGGGCTAGTAAATCCTACCAAGCACTCTTTGAGAATCTTGTTTATTTACTGGTGGAAGTAATACACCATACTTGTGTATCCATGACAACACTGTAACATGCCAGAGCAGAACTAGGTCTTTTCTTGCAATTGCAATATGAGATTAAAAGTAAGAGGCTAAATCTTATTAAATAGCAGAAGCTTTTCAAAAGATAAAACATAAAATTTATGGGAGCATATGATAGTTGTTCATGGTAATATATTTGTGCTATTTCAATGCTTTAGTTAGGTCCATCCATTGATTGTAAATAGTACTGAATGGGGAACATACCAGGAAAAATAAAACTTTGCATTTCCTGCTGGAGTTTTCCATAATATAGAAAAGTGATTCAACAGTGTCAAGAATGAATCATTAACAATATCAGTTTTATAGAGTATTAAGTTGAATAATACTGTACTTTTTGTTATTTTAGGATGCTTCAGGTGCCTTACTTTGTTTCATTCTCATGCCAAATACTTTGATTAAGAATGTTGTATGATCCAGTGGATTAATGATGTAATTGCCTAGTTATATTTATAAATTCATGTCTTCTCTATGTGCATTTGTGTTTGCTGTGCCAATGCCAGCAAGATACTAGATTGAGATGAGATGCAAAAAGTGGAGGGGAAAATTTACACATAAAAAGGAAATTCAATTCTCTATTATCCATTATTTTATCTATTGTCATTCTTGATTATCTTACTGTTTTCTAGACAAAATTTGTGCAAATTCTCAAGATTTAGCAAATCAACTTTAAAAACTGAAATATTTCCTCCCCCCCTCCCACAAATTCAAATTAATGCAAAAAGAACTGACACTTGTCTAGCTGCAGGTTGCTTATAATCTGAGCTAACACTGTAGAAAAAAAAAACGGTGGGCCAAATTCTACCCTAATTGTTATTGTTATTATTTATTATTTTTATTATCATAGCACTGACAAGCCCTAGGAACAGGCCCCCCGTGGTGCTAAGCTCTATATTCCTAAATTACTGATGTTTCATTAGTTTAAATGAAGGAAGAGTTTGTCTTACTTAATATGTTGTATTTTGTCTTTGAAAATATTTGAAATATACTGTATTACCAAGAAATGTCAGTATTTAAGTATATATCTGAAGCATGCATTGATGTTTTATCCATTTCCTGATCTTGGTAAAAAAACATTTCTCATTCTAGGATTCTAGGATTCTAGGACTGGAAGGGACCTCGAGAGGTCATCGAGTCCAGTCCC
>NW_020664420.1:48036424-48067758 GCF_002925995.2 Terrapene triunguis | reverse complement strand
CGGACCCAAGCCCGGCAACCCCGGCCAGAGCGCGGCTCGATTCCTGGGGGTGGGGCTTGCAGCAAGCCCCGCCCCCAGGAATTGGGCCCCGCTCTTGCTAAAGCCGGCCCTGCATGGTGTCATGAGAATCCCAAAATATATGTAGCCAAATTCACAGCTTTACTGTGTAGTGTAAATAGCACCCTACAAAGGGTTGGTAATACAGGATAACCATACAACACACAGGAAACTTGAAGCCAAAGGCTGTTGTTTTCAATCTCTTAAGATATGCAGGAAGGAATCTATATAACTGTACTTAAGTTCACCATTGCTGTTAATAAAATGCTTGCTGTTCCATTTTGTATGGATGATAGTCCTGTCCTGTCCTGTGTAGTTATACTTGCACAATAACAATCTTTTTCATTCACACACATTCTCGTTTCCAAAATGACCATTGTGTTAATGTTATATATTTGATTATATAAAGGAATTTCAGTAAGAATTTTTAATGAAATTTGTAGGCAAATTGTTCCCTTTTCCACTTGTTTATTTATAATTGCAAAATTATATTTAGTAGAGATTTACTCTTACTAGGAATCATTTTTAAGTGCTTTTTAATATTTGCAGTTTGGTTTCACATTAATTATGGGAGAGTTTATTACAGGAGTGAAGGAGAGACTCAGCCAATAAGAATACAGTATACTTCAGTTAATATATGTACATTAGTCATATTTCTTAAAAAGCCAGAGGCCAAAATGGTCTAACGTGGGTGCCTAAAATTAAGCACTAAATCCATAGTGGACTATTTATTACTGGTCTGAATTTAAAGTTGGTGAATTTCCCTAACTCCTATTGGAAACTTTAAATGCATACATCAGTTAAGTATCTTTTGCTTAACTGCATAATTCCTTATTGTCTATCCATAAGAGAAATTTAGTCTTGATCTGACCCCATTAGATTGAATGTGTTGCTATTCCATTTAATTATATATTAGCAATATATAAATCAATAAATAAACAACAAAAATGGCTAATTGCATAATTTGACATTATGCATTCTGAAGAGGTGTAAATATTGAACTTTACAGAGCAGAATGTCCAGATTAATTAGGGGTTGGAAAACCTCATAAGATTTAGTCCAGTTTACCAGTTTATTTCAGATTGTGTAGTAAACGTCAGGGCTAATTTCATCCCTGGTTAATGACATTTAGATGTATAAAAACTGGGCCCTGATTCTCCACTGTGTTACTTCGGTTAAACTTCAGTGGAATTACTCTTGATTTACATGAATGTGAGCTGAGAATCAGGCCCCAGGATTGTGTGACATGAAAGTTTTCTTTGTATTAGTTTGAAGAACATGCAAAATATTAAACTTAGCATATAAAAATTCAGTTCTCTCAGATTCCAGCCATGCAAGGTTCTGGGAATCATGTGATTGACTTCAATGGGAGAAGAAGAACCCATCACCTCACATGTGGTACTCTGTACTTTTCAGTATTAGGCTCTAAATGCTTAATTGTAGGAAGCTACTTACTCCAGTAATGTGCATATTCAGGGGCTGATCCCTTGTATTATACATCAGTAAAGTGCAGTGTATATATTGCCCATTCTGGCAGCTCACATGGCATGTCTATTTAAAGCTATTGTTTTACTCTATACTTATCCAAAAGGAGGTAAATTATGGGTACTTTTTTATACACTGCTCTTAAATATAATTATATCTCTTCATTTTTATAGGAAAAATGAAGTTTAGAACTGACTCTTGACACGTGATGCACATTTGGCAGGAGGCCAAGGCGAATCAGAATAAACAACTCAAAGAAAATGCCAAATTCAGGAAAATAAAAGTAGCTTAATATGATTTAATACCAATAAAGTGGTTAAGGTTAGTGGAAACAATCTTTGCTCTTTTCTTTTCCCCATACATTAAAAAAGATTTTGTAATACATTATAGCTCATGTAGCTCGCTCTAACTAGGGCTATCTGTTATGGCCAACTAGAAGCTCTAGCTTGTCCAAATCATAGCTGTCAAGCTCTTGAGCAAGACTAGTCACAGAATACATGTTGTAATGATGCTTTACATCCTCCATTGGCACCAGTTTGAGATTCTGGTCCTGTTTTTAAAATCTTTACTAGGCAGGTATCATTCTACCTCAGGAACAGTCTTTGCATTCATGAGGATGAGGATAACTTCACTCACCAAGCACATGGAACCTAGATCTGCCCAGGGTGAGACTGGGGATAGCAGTGAGAAGAGAACTTCATTCAGCTTGCAGAGGGGATCGCCAAGACTGAGCCATGTTGACAGGGCAGTGTACAGAAGCTTGTTACTGTGGCTTCTTATATTATACTTCTTCTTGGTTAAACCAGAACCTTTCATAATTCCTACATTCACTTCAAGAAATTTAAAAAACAAAAACAATCCTCATCCCTCTCCCCCATCCTGTTCCTTCAATTTCATAAGAACCATCTACTCCACAAAAGTTCTGTATCTTGTATTTAAATGACTGATTATCTTAATGCGGTGGATTTCAAACTGCAGCTTGTGGAATGCTGGTTCTCCATGGAGCACTTGCTAGTGGTGTATAAAGAGATAGCTAGTCACAAGGGATTTAGGTATCTACTTGGCACTTTAGGCACCTAAATCCAAAATTTAGATTCTATAAACCCTCACTCAGCTGCTGCCTAACCATGAAGGATCCTACATTTCCCTATGTTTCCACAGGTAAAGTCCCCTAGGAGCCTAGAAGTCTCCCAGTGAGCATGTGCAAAGCCACCTAAGTCATGGCACCCAGTGCCTAGCTCATGCTTAGCCTCTGGCAGGATTTACAAGCTAGCAGTACTCTCTACCTATCTCCACCTGTGGGTCCTGATCCGATAGGAACACTAAGAGGGTACCTTAGAACATGTCTACTAAATCAGGCCCTGTACAAAATGTAGGCAGAGATGTCCCTTTATAGCAGTGGCCACTGTCTCCTGGTGAAACTATTCCACTTTGTATAACTTAAATATTCATTTGGCCAAAAAGAGAAAGCAAGGCTGACTAAGTGGTCAGGGCAATCCCGGCAATGTACAAGCACCCGTTTCCAGTCCATGTCAGGCAGAGTGGAGAACAGCCTGGGTCAGTATTCTAATCACTTCGATAAAAGGAGAGGCTCTGCTTCACTTTATTTTTTTTATGACCTGGCTTAGGTGCCTAACTCCAGGAGAGGGCTCATGGCTGTGATTCCCAAGTGGAGAGAGGTGCCTCCCCCTGGCCCGCATTTAGGTGCCTGAGTCCCTTTGAGGTACAGGGCTTAAGGCCACACCCCTCTTCTCACCATTTTCTATTGACTAACTTAGGCAACTCCCCACTGAATGTGCTGTTTTTTGTGAATCCCTAACTCTTCCCACGCCTTGTCTAGGGAGTCTAGGTGCCTAATTCAAGGTGCTGGATTCCACTAAGTGACAGTCCACCTAAAGTTATCTGTTGCAACATTGGGTCTAAGGCCCCTTTGTGGATCTAGCCCAAGATGCTAAATATTCTGTCTACTTATTTAATTTAAAAAGGTAAAAATACATTAGATACTTTACTAATATTGCTTTTCCTTTAAGCAATTGCTGCAATTTCCCTCAGGAATATTACATGAGGATGAATGGGCAGGGGGGAGGGGCGAGTTAGTCGTGCAATAACAAATAGATGAAGATGTGTCCATGAGACAGTCTTTCTAGTTCATGTTAAGAAAAGGTTTGAGAACTCCTATAAACCAGCTCATTCAATGAGGAGTCACACTTAAAACTCCAAAACCCCTTAACTTACATTATGTGCTCTTTCTCTGCAGGAGACACAATCTGTTTGACCCTCAAAGATACAAACAGCCAGAAATATGACTACAATATAAATTGTATTGCCCTCTTTTTGTAAAGGAGTAATAATATGATAACAATAAAGAACTGATACTAAGACCTACCATCCCAGATTCTTGGATATCTATGTAATATAATAAACCCTATACACAGTGCATTTGGAAATTAACACGACTACTGGATAATGATGTCAGTGCTGCTACAATATCAACATTATGAAAAAAATCCAATGTAATTTACTCTCCATTTGAAGATATGATACAATTTTTAAAATTCTTTACATTTAGTTAACAAATTAGACCTCCAAAAGCTACTTCAGTTTCCATTTAGCTCATCTGATGTTTAAGATCAGATGACAGGCATCTGATTTCAAAAGTCTACTTCTTGTTCTTATTATCATCATTTCACATGAGCATAACTGCTTTTATGTAATGTATAATTTTAAGTACAAAAACTGTAATGGCATTTCAGCAACTCTTTGAAAGTAGACAGTTACTTTCCCTGAATTGTGTTAAAATCTGTTACAAGTCAGAGGATATATCCAAGAAGTAAGGGTGGAGATTTTTACTGCATAGCATGCATGGGTTAAAGAAGAGGAGGAAAAGAAAAGAGAATTGTTGGCAGTACTCTGCCAAACTTTCAGAATTAAACTCAAAGCCAGACAAAACTTTCCTGGGTTATGTTTCATTACAGCCTTGAAAGTTGGACCAGCATCATTGATGTTTAAGTGCCCAAGCCTGTTTCAGTTAAATCTGATCTGATTTATGGTTTCAGATGTAAACAGGTGCAAAGCTTATTCACCTTGACATAAAGCTAAACTTAGCAGTTTGGACTGAGTTCTGCTCTGAAGTTTTAGGATGAAGTTATGAAAATTTCAAACTGAAATTCAGGCTGAGAACCAAAACCAAGAAAAAACCAAAACGTCTGAGCTTCATTTGGGGCTGATAATTATCTAATATGACACAATATGAGAAGTAAGACAAGCACACAGGAAGGAAAGGAGTTTCCACAAGACAGGCCTTTCCAAGAGCAAGCTAATAAAGCCCACCATCAGTTTTAACATGACAATAAAAAAGGGAGTTTTTTGTAGCATGTAGTAAGTTTTAAGGAAATATAAACTGTAGCTCTGCATTACAATTATACTTGCTTTTTAAGATGCATTGTAGCTTCTATGACAATGACCTTACTGAAAGGATAAGTGGATCTTATTCTGCACAGGGTAACTACAGCATTCCAAACCCTGCCTGTATACAAGGCCACAAGTGCTGGATTTGCCTCTGGCCAAACTATGCAGGAATAAAACCAGCCCACAGTCTATCCAAGGCCAATCCCCGAAAACCAAAACAAATGCCGTACCACCCATTCTGTGCAGTACTGGGCGTTGTGGAAAGCTCCTGTAAATGTAACCTGCTTCCTGTACTCTACATTTCCTTTTACTCAGTCAGTCTGTCTCCCCTTGCTGTGACTGCGCTGCCTGTAGGAGGCTGGGATGGAGTAACCCCAATGCACAGCTTTATTGAGTGGGGAGACAGACCAATTTTCTGTTAAAGAATCTCCTTCTGTTGTGGGAAGGGAGCGCTACCACTCTGAATCATGGGGAAATGGGGGCCTGAAAGAATTAGATAGGGAGGTGCCGAACCAAATTGCAGGAATCAGATGATGGGAGACTCAGAGAAAAAGACTTCCAACAGTCTCCCCTCAAATTTTTGTTCCCATGTCTGGATGAGAGGTGCCTGCAACTTGCTTGGGCCCTCTCTTTTTCCTGAGTGACTGACAGGGATGAAGTGGAATGTCAGTCAGCTAGGGAGAACCTGCCTCCATCTTTGAAAGTCAGAAAACACACTAATCATACTCAGTGCATTTCCCAATGAGCCCAGTTGCAATCAGACTTGGTGGCGTCTGTGACTTTCCCCCGGGGGAAGGGACAGTCTTGAGTGGATAATGTCTGAAACAGCATTGTGAAGCTACCACCAATAAGGAAGTATCCTCTCAGAGTAGGGAGCAGTGTACAAGTCACAGTAGCCACAGTCTCTATTGGCCACAAACCACTGAAGCTACTTTTCTGCTGGACAGATGCTAAGAAAAATAAAATAATTTTATCTGTACTGATAATTGTATGAAATTGATCTTATATACCATCACTGTGGACGAGGTTATTAGTTCTACAAAAGCTATTATATTCCAGCACTGAGACATTTCCTATTGCAGCAACATATTTGCATTAAATTATTTTTGGAATAAAGAATTAACTGGAGGAGATTTTGATAGACAACATTTTAGTCAATCAAAAATTTTAGCATTCTGAACACCACTCTTTTCTTTTTCAAATGATAAGTAAAGAAGTACTGTATAGTTCATTTTCCATCCTTTTGTTTGTTCCATAAGTAACTATATAAATTTTGTAGCGTTAGCAGCAGCATCAGTAAAGGTTTTCCACACATTTATGTAAAAAAATAAAATAAAGATGTTGGGTGTTTTTCTTTCCTAAATATATGAAGTAGAAAGCAAGAAGAGCGAGAACACTTTAGCCATGAATCAGTTCTTTCACTTGTGGGGAAAAGAGTAATTTACTTCACAGTATTTGTCTTTTGTGTAATAAAGGGTAAAATGCTAACTTTTTTCTCTTTTGTTTTACAGATGAAGTTTCTTAAACTCTTTTATGGAGGCTGGTTAACAATGACATGGATTTTTGAGGAACAATTCCAGAGCTTTGACTGAATGAAATATTCTGAAACCAAAAAGAAAAGCTTGGTCTTGATTATCTATATTACAGATTAGCTTGAAGGAAATAATTATTACCAATCTGTACCATAACAGCTGTACTTAACTGCAATGTAACATTTAAGGTCTGTGAAGCAGGGGATGTCTTTTTGTTCTGGGCCTGTACAGCATGCAGCACAATGAGGTTCTAATCCATGATTGGGGATCCTAGATGCTCCCATAAAATAAACAATAATACAGTAATAATAATATTTATCTTATTCTATTTGGATTGTTGCTTTAATTTTAAATTTGATGATTTATCATTAGCTCTTGGAGCTAAACTGTCAAAGGCTCATATATCAGGTGTGCCACTCCCAATGCAGATATAGTCCTAAGGCCTGATTCTCATCTTGTAGAAATATAAGGCCCCAGTTTGGTAGTCAGATCTGTGTGAGCAGTACCTGGGGACTGTGCAGAGCCCACTGACTTCAGTGCAGGTCCAGGCAGGCATAAAAGTCAACCCACACAGATCTGATTGCAGGGAAGCAGCCTTCAAACAGAAGTGACTCTGCTGAAGTCAGATGGAGTTAGACCTAGGTAAAACAGTGATGTAAGCAAAAGGAGAATAGGACCCATAACACACACGCATGTGCACATTCAGCCAAAGAAATAAAACACCTGCATGTGTAACCCACACACCTTCTGGGTGTGGTGTTCTGTCCCATCTAATGGCACTGAGAACACTTAAAGAGAAAGGTAAAATGAGTCTGCTCTACAGCCTTAGCTAAGAGCCAGTTGTCTTTTAGCTCATGTGGTAGAGGCTCATGCACTAAGCTCCAGAGATCCACAGTTCAGTCCTGCCCACCGATGACCAGGGTCTGTTGGCCTTACACATGCATATGAAACTGAGGGATACGTAATGGGTGGAGGACATTTTGTGTCCTTCACCTGTTGCACTGGGCTTTGAAAATATGGCCATTTTAATCAGTCCAGTTGTTTACCGACATCTCTTAGGTGTAATGAACAAATAGATATCAAGGAAATTGAAGTTGGTTCATTAGAAACCTTTTCATTTTTTATAATTTTAAAATGGCAATCAACAGGAAAAACATACCAGATTCATTGCTGATAGGTAAAGTGTGACTTTTCCAATATTTTAAGATTATATTTTATTAGTTCAAGAAAAATATGGTTATAGAAAATATATATTTACCACTCCTTAAAAGATTTTGCAGAATTTTCTGTCTTCTCTCTGTTTCTTTCACATTATATTTTACCTTTTCTGATATTTATGCTTTTTGTTTCACATGTTCAGCAATCACAATATATCTCTTATACTCATGGTTTTCAATCAAAATAAATTTAAAATTGCATTTAATAAATACCTTTAAAATAGTGTCAACAGAATTTTATTTTTGTTGATATTTCTGCCTTCATTATATGTTGAAATGTAATTGGTTTGTTAGGGATCAATCCTACATTCCTAATTCAAGACAAAACTTCCATTGAAATCAATGAGAAGTCAATTGTCTTTATATGGATTTCAAGGTTGAGCCTTTAGCTTAGTTTTATGAGTGTAACAGAGCCTTAAATATTTTTTCTTACCATTGTCTGGCTGAACATTTTTTCCACCAGTCTAGTTTAACTGGTGGTGTAATTAATATGTATAATTCCAAATTTTGTAATAAAATAAACTGCATATATTGTTAAGACATCTCTCTGGTCAGACTTTTCATTAACTGAAGTCCTGGAGTCCCCAGGCTTTTAACCCAGCTCTGGTCTTTTGCAGGAAGTTAATTTGGTGATGAAGTGGGCGGGTGGTTTGGTATATGTAGTCCTGATTTTGAGAAAATGACTATTTTGAACTTGAGCTATCAAATGGAAAATGCATCTGGATATTATGGTGATGAGTTCAATATATGAACCTATATAGAATAGGATAGATACTACAGTGATGGAGGCATTAAATACGGATATAACAGATCAGGGGTGGCCAAACCTACTCACTCTCTGAGCTGCATACAAGACTCTTCAGAAATTCGAGAGCTGGGGTACACCTGGCGGGACTCAGGGCTTCAGCCCCACTCCTGCTGAAGCCCAGAACCCCAGCAGGTGTGCCCCACAGGGCTGTAGCCCCGAGACCCTCCTCCCCACTGGGCAGAAGCCCCTATCCCACCACTCCACTACAAGGCAGAGGTCCCGAGCTCCCCCCACCAGTCTGGTAGGTAGAGAATGATGGGTGGGAGCGGGGGCTCTGTGAGCTGCACTTTAACTGTAAAAGTGGCTCACGAACCACAGTTTGGCCACCCCTGTAACAGATGACATTAAGTAAAGTATTTGTAAGATACACAATGCACAAGATAACCAGTTTGACATAATGATGTTTATTGATGCGGGAAATATATATTGATACAATATAAAGAACATACTGAAGTTCTACCTTTATATCAAAGTATGCGTTAAATTCTGGTGTATCTTGCACATACGTTCATTTCAGAAAAAACAGTGTACAAGCCTGTGTTACGTCAGGAGCACACAATGGAATATGGCTGCCTCCATTCTGGCTCTTCTGAAAATAAATGCAGAAGCCGTCCGCAGGGCCTTCCCAACAAGGGCATGAGTAAGGGGTAAGGAAGAATGGTCCATAGGTGTAGGCATGGCTGTGTACGTTGACCATACAGGGTCTCACTGTATGGATGAGACAATAGTGTTCAGTGGAGGGATTTAGGTTTATTAGGCACTGGGCAACCTTTTGGGAGAGGAGGATCCTATACAGGGAGGATGGGCTCCACCTAAACCAGAATGGAACCATTCTGCTGGCATGTAAAATTAAAAAGGTTCTAGAGGCGGTTTTAATCTAAGGGCTGGGGAAAAGCCGACAGGTACAGAGGAGCACATGGTTTGGACAGAGCCATCCCTTAGGGGAGAATTTATTAAAGGGGATGCTCTATATCCTAGTATAGAGGAAAAGATAGAAGTTGATAAAATACAGGTAGGAAGTGAAGAGAAACAGTCAAAATGAAAAGGAGTCCCATTCAATTACATCATTTGAAGACAGACACCAAAATATTGACAAGTTTTATAAGTGCTGATATACAAATGCTAGAAGTTTAAATACTAAGATGAGTGAACTTGAGTGCCTGGTATTAAATGAGGATATTGATATACTAGGCGACACACAAACTTGGTGGAATGATGCTAATCAATGGGACATGGTAATAACAGGGTACAACGTATGTAGGAATGACAGAATAGGTCGTGCTGATGGGGGAGTGGCACTATATGTGAAAGAAAGCCTAGAGTCAAATATATCAAACTATATCATAGAATCTCTATGGATAAAAATTCCATGCTTGAATAATAAGAGTACAGCAATCGGAACATACTAATGATCACCTCAGCAGAATGGTGACGGTGATTGTGAAATGCTCAGGGAGATTAGAGAGACAACAAAGACAGAAAATGCAATAATAGTGGGGGACTTAAACTATCCTGATATTGACTGGGTACACATCACTTCAGGAAGGGATGCAGAGATAATATTTTAAACACCATAAGTGACAGCTTCTTGGAGCAGTTAGTCCTGGAACTCACAAGGAGAGGGGCAATCTTTGATTTATTCCTAAATGGAGTACAGGATCTGGTCCAAGAGTTAAATATAGCTGAACCGCTCAGTAATAGTGACCACAATGTAATTAAATTTCACATCTTTATAAGGGGGGAAATACCAAAGAAACCCACCACAGTAGCATTTAACTTCAAAAAAGGGAGCTACACAAAAAAGCAGAAGCTAGTTAAACAGAAATTTAAAAGGAACAGTCACAAGCATGAAATGCCTGCAAGCTGCATGGAAACTTTTAAAAAATGCTGTAATAGAGGCTCAAACTAAATGTATACCCCAAATTAAAAAAACAAACAGTATGAGGACTGAAAAACCAATGCCACCATGGCTAAACAACAGGTTAAAAGAGGCAGTTAGAGACAAAATGACATCCTTTAAAAATTGAAAGTCAAATCTTACTGAGGAAAATAGAAAGGAACATACACTCTGGCAAGTGTAAAAGTATAATTAGGCAGGCCAAAAAAGAATTTGACGAGCAAAAGACACAAAAACTAACTGTGATGCTGGCAGAGTAGATGCCTCAGCCACGCACTGACAAATCCATTGCTGGAAACCTGTCTGTTTCACCAGTGTGTTAGTATGGTATTGAACTTATACCAATGTGTTTAGACTTTATGACATGCTTGTACGATGTTGCATGCATTAATCTCACGTATAATTTCTTTATCACATGCAATAAAGTAATATTTAAGTTTTTGCTTTGTAACTGTAAAAATTGTTTGTCACTCGGGAGGGATCATCTCCTGCCCATCAAGAAGGCCTAGCAAAATAAAATGGGCCATTGTGGGACACCACAATACAAATACTTTGTTAATTGTCCCTTTACACTCTTGAAAAGGCTAGGAGCAAAAGGGCTTGTCCCATCAGGTTGAATTCTGGAAGAAGGAAACAAAAATATCTGACTGGAACATTTTTCATCTCGTTTGCTGTTTGGACTCTCACAGAGATGGAACTAATAAACGGAAGCAGAGATCCCCAGGGTCAACCAGGATTAGCCCAAAAAGACATTCAGAGCTGACAGATTACTACAACTCTGTCACTTTTTGAAACCATAGACTGTAACTCATCTGTGTATACATGTTTTCCTGTTTTAACTTTGTAATAACTCTCTTATTTCTTATCTTAGGTAATAAATCCTTAGATAGCGTACTATAGGATTGGCTACAAGTGTTGTCTCTGGTGTGAGATCTTAGGTACAAATTGACCTGGGGTAAATGACTGGTCTCTTGGGATTGGGAGAAACCTGCATAGGTGCCGACCCTGTGGGTGCTCCAGGGCTGGAGCACCCATGAAGAAAAATTAGCTTAGCACCCACCAGCCGCCATGCTCCCCCCTCTCCTCTCCAGCGCCTCTTCTCCACCGCCGACCCCGCTGACCAACTCCTCCCCCTCCCTCCCAGTGCCTCCTGCCCACAGTGAGTAGCTGTTTCATGCCATGAAGGTTGGCTCCGGGAGGGAGGGGGAGGAGTGGGGATGAGGCGTGCTCGGGGGAGGAGGCGGAAAGAGACGGGGAATGGGTGGGACGGGAGTTTGGGGGCGGGGGTGGAGCAGGGTGGGGGCAGGGAGGAGGGGTGGAATGGGGATGGGGCCTGGGAAGAGGGGCGGGGTTGAGCACCCCCCCAGGTAGAGGGGAAGTCGACACCTATGGCAACCTGAACATTTTGTGATCTTTGGTGTGTAGTAACCATCTACCACTAAGTCCACCTGGCTTGGGTGGCTAGATAGACTAAAATGCCCAAAGGGACTCTCTGTGACTCCATGGTAAGACTGTCATATTGGTTTAGGAGTTCACACTTGTTACTGGGTTGGTAAAATCAAATTATAGAGTCTACCTGAGGTTGGCACTCACGGCCTTGAATCAGTCCAGCTAGTGTGACACTACCAGCAATTTTAATTATATCAGATGCAGGAAGTCTGTCAAACAATCAGTTGGGCCACTGGACGATTGAGGTGCCAAAGGAGCACTCAAGGAATATAAGGCCATTGTGGAGAAACTAAATTAATTCTTTGCATCGGTCTTCACTGCAGAGGATGTGAGGGAGATTCCCACACCTGTGTCATTCTTTTTAGGTGATAAATCGGAGGACCTGTCCCAGATTAAGGTGTCAGTAGAGAAGGTTTTACTACAAAGTGATAAATTAAACCGTAATAAGTCACCAGGACTAGATGGCATTCACCCATGAGTTCTGAAGGAACTCAAATATGAAATTGCAGAACTAACAACTGTGGTATGTAACCTATCGCTTAAGACATCCTCTGTATCAGATAATTGCACAATAGCTAATGTAATGCTGATTTTTTTAAAAAAGCTTCAGAGGCGATCCTGAAAATTACAGGTGATCCAAACTACAGTACCACGCAAATTGTTTGAAAATATAGTAAAGAACAGAATTATCAGACACAAAGATGAACATGATATGTTGGGGAAGAATCAACAGTGTTTTTCTAAAAGGAAATCATGCCTCACCAATCTATCAGAATTCTTTGAGGGAGTCAACCAGCATGTGGACAAGGGTGATCCAGTTGATATAATGTACTTGGACTTTCAAAAACCTTTCACAAGGTCCCACATCAAAGGCCCTTAAGCAAATTAAGCAGTCATGGGATAAGAGGGAAGGTCCTCTCATAAATGAGTAACTAGTTAAAAGATAGGAAACAAAGGATAGGGGAAAATTGTTAGCCCACTGCTTCCCACAGCTCCCATTGGCCGGGAACCGGCGAACCAGGGGGCCATTCCTGCGGATGGTCAACGTCAGCAAAATGTCTCACTGCCCGCAATCAGATTACCCTAATGGGCCACATGCGGCCCACAGGCTGCAGGTTGCCCACCACTACTGTAAATGCATGCTGCTCTTTACTCAAGATGCCAATCTAACCCTATGCAACTGTGTAAGGAGTATTCACATGAGTAATGATGCTAGGATCTGGCCCTATACTTGTATTTATCTTTGTGCTATTATTGGGTGTAAAAAGTCTCACCTCAGATACATGTGCACGGCCCCCTTTGTAAATGAGAATTATAAGAGTGGATCAGACAGTAAAATTTGCCCTATTTTATTTATCATAAAGCCATAAAGCAAACGTGTATTGGTGTATGACATTGATCATCAACATGCTAAGCAGATAAAGGAAACACCAAACAATGTCTAATCTGTTTACTGAGATAACTTATTTCCTTTTCATGTTCTTCTCCGTATAAGGAAACCTACAAAGCATGCATTTTTGTTTTTCCCTTCTCACTGTTATTTTCATCTAGGTGCCAGTAGATCAAAGAGTTAATAAAATCTTACTGCTATAAAAGGTCATTCAAAACTAAATACGACAATTCAAAGTGGAAAATAGAATGAGGGCCAAGGAGATGTTTAATGAAGTAACATTTTAGATGTATTCTTTGAAGAACATTTGCAGAATTGATTGCTTTAGAGCACACAGGAAACAATAAATCCTACACAGCGTTAACACTGACTCTCTTGGTTACATTCTGCTGAAATGTTGCCAGACCATTTGGAATCACAAGTATATTTGATAGAGAATTACCTAATATGATGGAAATATTCCTGTGTAGTTTGCATAGCAAAATGTTTGAGGAAACAGACCTTTCTGTCAGGATATACAGGCTTGAGTTCCCTCAGCTGAGCCTGAGGATAGCTGGCTCAGCCCTCAGGCCAGTTAATAAGTCCAGCTAGGCTGTGGCAGAATTGCCTGATTGTCTGGCCCACTGATTGGCTGCAAGGAGCCAACCAGTCTGCATTTAAGCTCAGCAGCAGTGATAGTCACTGTCTGCTCAATGCTTCTGCCTGTAGCTGTGATCTCTTCTGTGCCTGCTTTGTTCCAAGCCTTGCTCCAGCCTTTCTCCAGACCTGCTCCTGCCTTGTTCTTGTCCTGTGCCATTGTTCATCTTCTGACTGCTCTGATGAGTGGCTTGCCTTCTGGTTCCTGACTCTGGCTCTGACCCCTTGCTCCGACTCCCAGTTCCTGTTCCCAAATCTAATCACGAGCCCAACTTTTGGCTCTAATCACTAGGTCAGACTGTCCACATCCCAATCCCTGACACTCTATTTGGCCTAAATATTCAAAACATAAGAAATTAATAGCTCATTCATATTAAAAACAATTGAGAGCATCACCAGCAAAAGTTTTGGTTAAAAAGTATGGGACTGTAGTTTAATGAAATTTCCCTTTAATTTGTCAGAACTTTAATTTTTTATCTCACTGCTCTTATAATGACAGCAACTGTAGAACCGTATACTTGGAAACGGTCAATATTGCACGTATTGATTTTATTCAAAAGAGACAAGCTAGTGTACTGCACTTGCATTTCAATGTGTAGATTCCAGTGTCAGCTACTCAAGGACAGGGTTTATTTCAGCATCTAAATTGCAGCATGCCAAATATGGCATTCCTTTTTTGGTCCAATTTTTCGTAGAAGAAGAAGAATCATAGCTACCTAGCCACAATGGAATTGACTGTACAGCTGAAAGAAATGTACCTATATTTCATTGTGGGTATTAGCCTAAACAGAAATGGAAATAGAAATATAGAAGATTAAAAAACAGATTCTGTTACTTTGTTTTACAGAAATTGGCTTCAGGTGGAACAAGCCAACCCAACCCTTTCATTGTTTCAGCCACTATAGGCTATAGAATAGGTTTCCCAGCTGGCATGCAAATAGTCATACTATGTAGGTATTTGTAATGCACCTATTATGGTAGCATACTGGTACTACACTGAGTGCCCTACTTTGCATCTAGAACTCCCATATGAATGGTGGAAGGAGTCCTTTTCATAGGGAGGGACTACCTTTACAAAAAAAAGACTATACAAAAAGCAATTTATTTAGCTAATCATTTCCTGATTTCCCTTTGCTAATATTTCAATTATTTGCATTTGAAAAATAGTCTCCCTGTTAGCCCAGCTCCTCCTTCTGCTTGATCCTATCCTGCAGTGAAGTCATAATCCTGTGTGTGGCACATCATAGCCCATATTGTAGCATTTTACACTCCCTTTCCATGGGTGTAAACGGCTGCACAAGGAGCAAGGCAAAAGAGAATCAGGTCCAATGTGTAGCTGTCAACCCATTGCTCCCACTGACTCCAGTGGGAGTTCCATGTGTGAATAAGGACATTTCACACAGACCCAAGGCTTCCCTCCTGTAGCCAGCAGGAAAAGATGATGGGCTAAGAAGTAATTCACATTGTCCTAAGATGACTGATTTTTTAATTCAGATATGACAATAAGAAAACATAAATCCAAAGCCAATATTTCATTATTTCCTTCATTGATACAAGGAGAATACTTTGTGCATGGATTACCTCCTACCTTAAGATTATGCACCGAATTTAGACATCATGAACATCAGTGGAGTTTTTCCTGTTTATGAGGTCTGCATCTCATCAATTATCAGGACAGCCAGCCATTCAGTGTGAAATTTCATAGACATAATTGTTACACTCGAACTGGGAAATTATATTCAGTCTTCCACTAATTTCACTAAATTCACTAATTTCCAGAAAATGAAAACAAACATTTTTTTCATCATGAACACACCAACAAAAGATGGATTTCACACACATTTAAATCTTAGGAAAATCTGATTTTCATCTCGGCCTCAACACAGCCTCCCTTCTTTTGTACCCACCGTTTTGTAGATACAACTGTACCATTTAGACATCTAGCTACCTGATATTTTTGACATATAAGGCGGTCTCACCACTAAATGACATCATCTGCATATGCAAATGACCATGGAAGGAAATTAAGATGATGTGATGAAAATATAGCCCACGGAATGGGGGTAGAGGTATAGCAATAAAGAATTCTAAGTGACATGGTAAAAATATTTATATTTAGGGCTGGATTTTCAACCTCCAGCAGTGTGTGTGCAAAATTGCACATGCACACACAGTTTGCATGTGCTAATACCTGCACATACTGTTGCATTATTCTACCACCTGCAAGCACTTTCATGTAGTGGACAGATGGGTTTTGAAGATGCCATTGCTTCATTTCTGTGGGTGTAAATTCTAACGCTTGTGTGGGCACAGATGTTAGAATTATTCAAGAGTACACGCAGGAGTTTGCATCTGCAAAGTGAGGGTGCATGTGGAGAATACCTAGATGCAAAATGTAGTCATTAAAGCATTGTAGAATTATTTGCTAAGAAAACTCCTTTTTTCCCCACAAAAGGAGTACTTTAAATATGCAGTATTAAAATTAATACAATTATTTGAAATAAGAAATATTTCAGCTTCTTCACACATATAAAAAGCCTCCACCAGTGCATTATATCCACGAATAATTTGGATTTGCAGCCTAACAATAAAAAACTCTTTCAACACAAACCATTCATTCATTATTTGTTGATGTCCCAAAATAGAGAGAGGCAGTGTCTATTGTGTTTGAAGCACTAATACTCTCAGATGATGGGGTCAAGGAAACATTCCAGGTTTTCCACTACCAAAGGGAGACAACCCAATGTTAACCTGCTATGAAAGAGCTAGTCCTGCAAAGCAGCAGTATGATTATTTCCTATATAAACTGAGAGGGCTTTAATTTCCAAGGATATGTTGATCTAGCTCCTTTCATAAGCACTATAAACAAAAACAGACAGATCATTTATCCAGGGATCCTTTAAGTGAGAGATTATTTTAAAGAGTTCACACATGGAAGAAGATTCTGCATTTCTTCTGTCAATATCATCATGTATAAACCAAAACAAAAAAAAATCTGAGTCTCTATGTAGATATTTATACCATCCTCATCACCATGGTATTACTGCCAAAGGCCTAATATAGTGAGGGAGGGTTATCTCAAACAGAATTAAAGAATGGAATTTGGTTTGTATTAACCATAATAAATATACATTAATTTCTAATAATTAAAAGAAAATGATGTGCACATCTGATTTGTGCATAACAGTGGAAATATTGTTTCAGTTCATCCCTTGAAAATTATTGCCCAAGTGAGGCTGTGCATATCAGTGTAACCAAAGTTGCTTGCTGTGCACATTCCAGATGCAGAACATAAAACATAGTAGGGGGCTTGCCTTTTCTACACATTTTTAGAAATATATATTAGTTACATTTTTGGCTATTTTAAAAACAGCTTTTGTCCTTAACCTGCTATATATTTTACTTTGTTGTGTAACTTCTGAGGAGTGAGCATGCTGCCTGGTATTGTGACTATTTTTGTCACACTGCATAAAGCCATTAAGGGAGGATTTGACTGAAGGTAGTTCTTTTAAAAAAATAGTCCTGGGCTAGCAATAGCCACATTCAAAGTATATGGTGACAGCATGAATCCAGAGATGGAATTTAGGTAAATCCTTATGGGCTAAATTTGTGGCTTTGCCACAAGCCCTGTGAATTAGGCAGCACTGTGTTCTACCCCACCAGGAGCAGCCTATGAAACAGATGGTGACTCAGAGAGTCACAATCAGCCCCTAGATTTCCCCCTGCTCCAGCTGAGACATACCTTGCACCAGCCCCTATGCCTAATGCAGCAAACAGCCGCAAGAGTGCTGGTACAGTTGCACTGTCTGGTGCATTGAGAATATTGACCCAAGGATCTTTCCACTTCCTACCCACCTGTGTTGCATAAGGAGTAGGAGTTTTACTATGGTCACTCCTTCCCTTCCTCTGTGCCCCCTGCTGCTATCCACAGTGTGGGTGCAGAAAAGTGAAGGTGCGCTTTTCATCACTTTATTCCCCTGTGTGCGAGTGTTACATCATAGGCCACTAATTTGATCCCTTTATTGGCATTGTCTACCCTGAAAAAGTCAAGATTATGTGCTCAATTTACCCATGCTGCAGTGGATTAGCAAAAGATCCTCCACACCACTTCTCACCTGCATAGGGACTGTGCAGAAGATCTTGGGTACAGTGGCCATGCAGAAGAGTGGATTACACCCTATATGAAACCTGTGTTCTCATTCTTCCAACAGTACAGTTTACTTCACAAGAAAAATGCCTCTTCTATCTATACATAACGGTCGCCTAAGATGACATCCTCCCCACTTTTTTTGTACTTCTCTTCTCTCAGCATAGGGTTTGATACTCCCTTGACAGGCAAAGATGCTGTCTTCAGCATGGAAATATAAAGAATGTCACCATTTTATGTGCAATTATTTTTCTGCACATGGAAAGTATATACAAGTTTATATTGTTTGTTCCCCAGACAGCTGTGCAATTGTAATTTGGAAATATTGCATTATACACTCATTCACACACAGGGTCAGCCCCAATATTCAGTTATGCCTGCACCCGCACCCATTATATACCTAACTACACTGGCAAACAAGACAGGTAGGTGTCTAAAGAGATGCCATCATGCCCATAGTATTAGAGGCTGGATTGAGTCCTGGCTAAAAATCAGACCTTTTATTTTAGGATTAAAAAGATGTTTAATAGTGCATTACATATATACATCATTATAAAAATTATGCAAATATTAGGGGACTTTTCTATGGCCCATCTGTATCACTGATAACCAGAGATTACTATTTCTCCCATCTTCTGGCAACACAGGAAATACTGTTTATATAAATGAAAATGCTAGCTCAGTCAATGGCATTTCACACAAGGCAGTAGAGGTTGTATGCAGGAAATGTACATAAACATAATTTAAAGAGGTGATGATGAACTAAACCATATTTATACCAGCATTTGAATTAATGACTCACAAGTCTCAAAGAATGTTTTATTTCTATTAACTCAATAGCACACAGTACCCTATTGGTTCATCACTCGGTACCTTATTCGTCCTAAAAGTTGTCCAATACAGTCCCTTTCACCATCATTTTTCACATCAAGCACACATCTCCTGCTGCTATATTAGGAGGAAGTAAAAATCTAAGGCTTCTTTAAAACACTTCATTATTTTTTAATTCTACACTACAGCACATTAAAATTAAAATGAAAAGCCCCTGCACCTTATATTAATTGATGAGCTTTTCAGAAATTGTCATAATTGTGTGTGGGGTTTTTAATGATTGCTTCGTGTAAAATATCTTTGGTAGCATGAGATCAAAGCAAAGCAGAGATGTCTGCTACAAGATGATAATTCAGGTAAACACACTCAATGGTAAAAATGCAAATGTTCAAATGTGATTGACTTTGCTTCTATTTAATGTTTATTTTCCCCACCAAGGCAACGACAAGTTCAAACTAATTCCATACTTGCTATAAAATAAAATAATTAAAAAAAAAATCGAAACAACTATAAGTCAACTCATTTCAATTTTTTTAACTTAACCTAGATCTCAAATGACGAAACACTCCTCAAAGGTTTCATTTTAGTCAGCTTTCTATTGTGCTCCAGGAAAATAAGAAGGAAACCAAAAGAAATTAATCCTACTAAAAGTATTTTCAAAATAATTCAATAGTTAATTAAAGCCGTAACAGATCATAGCATCCCTGCTCCCTACCCTGGCTGACAGCTGCAGTTCTTTCTATGCATACTGTACACCTCATCACATTAATTGGTTCCCACTAGCTAGCCCCATCTATATATTCCAGAATCAAAGTGAACTTTTAAGGCATTAAAGGCCCTATTCTGATCACACTTGTGCCCTAATAATCTAGATTTTCACATAATATAAACACAGCTGTGGTGTGTCACTGCTCTCTCAGCTACTTACAAAAGCTCTTTATTATTATACATATTTCAGTATGCTCAGAGGTCTCTTGCAGGATTGGGTCCTCTTTCTGCTAGACACTGCACAAGCCCAGAAGCAGACACAGCCCCTGCCCCAAACAATCTACAATCTAACAACTTGCAGCAAGTGCGGTAAGCAATACTAGATGGAAGGAGGGGAGGGAGGCTGAGGGTAACAGTTATAAGATCAAGTGGTCACATATTCCGGTAACGCACCCCCTCTCCATGCCCCTTGGTGCTACTGGCAGTGGCTGCTGCTGCTGAGCTCACAGAACTCTTCTTCGGGTCAGCTCTTCTTCCTACATGGTCTGTAACAAATGGTGATGACCTATGGCAATAGAGAAATAAGAGATAATAATGGTATAACTAATCACCACTAATCATGATCACCACCCCCATTCACACCTCATGTAGTTCTAGCACCATAGCCAGAATTGCAGTTTACTTTACAGGATGCTATTTACAGCATTTACCATTGCATTCTTGTACCCCGTAGAAATATTAATATTCTCCCTGATCCAGGATTCTCTCTGTACAGGAGTATGTTAGCACGAGGAAATGTCAAATGCTCTAGTTCAACTGCTTTTAGAAAACAGGCATAAAATTGAGACTGTAATAGTGTAAATAGAGAGGTGAAATTACACTCTAGCGGAGAGAGAAATACATAGACACTGAGACTGAGTTATAGACAGCTAGACATCCGTTATGTCTGTACTGAAACACAGTTATTCACAATGAGAGACACACATTTATCCACACAATCACACATAACATTATACTAATTTTTGTTTGTGGGAAGCACAGAAATGGCAGGAACTGTCATCCTTACCTTGCCTTCCTATATAAACCCTTTCCAGACAAAGGACAAAATGTTTCCAAAGGGTTGTTGAGGATGTCACATCTCAGATGTGATAAGATGCCCATTTGATACCGGGACACCATGGTAGCACACTCCCAGAGTTGCCACAGGATGTCTGAGAAGGCTTCTGTGTCACTGACTTTCTTCCCAGCATCCCGGGACTACACATATGTTGTCCTGTCATTGCATCCACAGACATTTCCATACAAAAGTATACAGGCTGTGAGTGACACCATACCAAGAATTATAGCAATAATGTTCTTGCCATTGACCTTAGGTTGTTACAAGGGGCCAAAATGTTGGCAATCCATGCATGTGTAAGCTCAAGAAGCTTCCCCCATGTTGCACCCTGCACATATAACAGCTACAGATGCAGTTCCTGCATTCTCTTGCACAGTTGGTCCCTGCTAGCACCTTCTTCACCTCCTACACAACTATGGCATAAGATGTAATAAATAAATAAATCTTGATTTCACAATCAGCCAGGTTTGCACAAGTCTCCTTCCACTAGCACCCTAGATGTCTACCTTCTTGCTTCATCCACCACAGAACATCTATAAATCACAACAACCTGTGCAGATGAAGTTGAAGAAAAGGGCATTTATTGGCCACTATATCAATAGTTAAGCACAAAGATCATTATAATATTTTACAATGCCAATGATAGAGCGGTCTGCTGGCCAGAGAGTATTCTCCATCCAAACTATCTGCAAATATACCAAGGGCATACACTAACCTCCAGGGTGAAACATTAAACAGTTCTTAACAGAAAAGGTGCAACCTGACCACAAAGCAGGGCCATGACAATGGTATAAACACACCAATCCCCGCTCAAAATATAAAATATAGAGTATGGCCAGTTACAGAATTTGAAAAACCAACTGCAACAGTCCCATGGTTGTCATGCAAGCCAAAGAACTTGGGATAGACCAGAAGAGTCTCATTTACATGGACACTGACTTCACTCAGAACAATAATCCAAGCAACTAGTGCTATCCTAAATCTCAGATAGACCACATCTGAGCAGCATGGTGATCTGCACAAAATCACTATTTCTACCTTAACCCCACTCTGAGATTCATATACAAAATGGTCACACTTAACCATTCTAGTTTTGGTGTGGGAGACTTCCTTCATTGGAGGCAGTATGCAAATACCACCTTCATGATTCTCCCTCACTTCAAGCTGAATTTTTCCTCTAGCCAGCTGCAAACACCTGTGTCAACCAAAGCCTTGCAATGTCATCCGACAAGCTCAAAAAGCTTGAAAGCCTGTCTCTGTCATCAGCAGAAGTTGCTCCAATAAAATATATTACCTCACCCACCTTGTGTCTCTAAGGTTTTAGTTACACATGTAGACATGAGGCTTTATGAAGACAGATATGATGATGGTAGCTTTTATAACCAGTAACTCTGCATTAATAAGCATAATCTTAAAAGAATCCATGCTGACACCCAGCACTACCAAGAGGAAACACATTGCAAAGCCATCTCAACTGAAACAAAACACCTCAATGGAAGTTTGTACCTTGTACACAATGTTTTCCATTTATAAAACTATAGCCTTCCAAAGAATAAAACTTATTGATATAAGGGAAAGAAATACAGGGAAGAAATGGGGAAAAGATTGTCACATTTAAATTTCCCTTTTTTTGTCTGTTGTAAACTCAACTGGGTGGGAGCAAGTCAATTTGAATTTAATCAATAAATCAATAAATAATAATGGAGAAGGAGGTGCAACTCTTATGGACTTCACGTAGGATCACGTTTAGTAATAATGGTGTTGCCATTTTCACAATTGTATTATGTCTCCCATGTTGTTTGTCTTAAATCTGCAGCTCCTGGAATCATGTTATTATCTTAGCTTTCATTTAAAAGATTAAAGTAAGTTTCTAGCTCTCATGGTTGCAGAAAAGGTTGGAAACATCACTTAAGTAGATTTTAAAGGATCAGAAAACAAAAGACAAATAAAATTAACCCAAAATGTTTATCTTAAAAATCATGAGATTTAAAAAAACAACAACCAACCAATCTCCTCATTTTTGAGGCCTGACATGTGACTTTTGAATACTTGAGGTTGGCAATGCTGCAACTAGCTCTTTTCTAAACCTGCTTGGAACTGGCTAAGCATTGCTATTATGCTGATCAGTCTCCATAATTGTTTAGATGGGCCAAATCCTGATGTATTAAATCCCCCATATTAACATTTTATTTATTGTATTGTGGTCTAGAGGAAATTACTATAAAGTGGGTGGATCACTGGTTGAAAGACCATACTCAAAGAGTAGTTATCAATGGTTTGTTTTCAAACTCAGAGGGTATATTTAAATGGGGCCCCACAGAGGTCTGTCTGGGGTCTGGTACTATTCAATATTTTCATTAATAACTTAGATAATGGAGTAGAGAATATGCTTATAAAATTTGTGGGTGACCCCAAGATGGGAGAGGTTTCAAGCACTTTCAAGGACAAGATTAGAATGCAAAATGACCTTTGCAAATTGATCTGAAATGAACAAGATGAAATTCAATAATTACAAGCACAAAATACTACACTTAGGAAGGGAAAATCTTTACAAATACAAAATGGGGAATAACTGGCAAGACAGTTGTATAGCTGAAAAGGATATGGGGTTATTGTAGATCACAAATTAAATGTGAGCCAACAATGTGATGCAGTTGTGAAAAAGGCTATTATAATTCTGGAGTGTATTAAAAGGAGTGTTGTATGTAAGACATGGGAGGTAATTGTCCTACTCTACTTGACACTGGTGCGGCCTCAGGTGGAATGCTGTATTCGGTTTTGGATGCCACATTCTAAGAAAGAGGTGGACAAATTGGAGAGTCCAGAGGAGGGCAACAAAAATGATAAAAAGTTTAGAAGACCTGACCTGTGAGAAGAGGTGAAAAAAACTAGTCATGTTTAGTCTTGAGAAAAGAAAACTGGGTGGGGATAACAGGGGGGGAACCTGATAACAGTCTTCAAATATGTTAAGGGCTGCTATAAGGAGGATGGTGATCAATTGTTCTCCATGTCCACTAAAGGTAGGACAAGACTTAATTGGCTTAATGTGCAGCAAGGAAAATTTAGGTTAGATATTTTCTAACCATAAGGATAGTTAAGCACTGGACTAGGCTTCCCAGGGAGATGTGTTTGACAATGGTCTAGTATACTTGGTCCTGCCTCAGTGTGGGGGATGAACTAGATGACCTCTGTTGTTCCTTCCCAGACCTATATTTCTAAGATACATAACAGGAATAAAAAACAGGCTATTAAAAAATAACTACAGCCATTAAAATATCAGTCAGAGAATATGATTGTATCAGGATGGCCTGCCTTTTTAAGGGCTAGGAGGCCTGGGGGTAGCTCAACCCTGTTCAGACAGCTCCACTTATGATATAATCAACTGAATACAAGCCTGAGAAGGCAGAACTAAGGGGGTCAGATGTTGGTATAGTGAACACCTGGGCTTCATACTAAAAAGGCTTAAGAGCACACAGTCAGGAGGAAGCTGGGATAGGAACCACAGAAAGCAGTGTAGGCTCTTCTGGGAAGGCCTCAGATCAGGCCTACAAGAAACAGGGAGTTTCCTGGGAGAAGCTGCTCGCATCCCTGGGAGGCAGTGGGAAACCTTTCAGGCCCAAGAGGAGCAGAAGCAGGGTTGGTTGGATGTTTTGTCTGGTTGTTTAATTGGACTTTTGTTACCTGAAAAGGGGCCTGAACTTAAATCGTGACCTGGCTGAAGGGCTTCATCACCCAGAAGAGAACCATGGAAGAACCAGACTGGTTGACAAAAGGGGCACTAGAGTGGAAGACCCTTGCAATGCTGTGTCCTAATGCCAGGAGTGGTATGGTGGTGAGTGGAATGCTTACAATGATATATTATCAAAATCATCAAACTTGAAAAGAGAACACAAGATAGGTAGTTGGCTATTCTAAAATGAAAAAGAGAATGTCTTGCACCACTATTAGTTTTTATTGCTGGAACTTGAACAATGGGACAACAATGCCATATGAAAAGGAATCCAAACATTTTGCTAAAAATGACAGAAGTCTTCCAAGACAATTACAATATATAAAATGTACCCAATATGTTTGTTCTAAAATCAGCCAGTAAAAGCATTTACTATTATATTTCAGTTAGATCTGGCTGAAATTTTGACACTTGAAAAAAAGTTGCAAAATCTTTTCCCTTATTTTGGTCCAGCTTTAACTACAACGTGTTTACAGTGGTCTGCTTCAAAAGGGAAGAAGGCAAAGTTATCTTCTCATCTTAACCAGCTTTGCTTTTGTGTCAAACAACTTAATGTGAGTCCTTTTAGCAATCAACCATAATATTTGTATTACATTTACATGCTGTAATGTGGTTTTGCTGTTCTTGCATCATCTTGAATTTTTAACTCATGCTATATCTGGGACTCTCACTGCATTTCCAATGCTCTTCTTCAAGTTCTTTATTTTATTTATGTATTTATTTTTAGTGCTCTTGAAAGATATCAGATTGACAGTCTGGAGTCCAAAAACCTTGATTTGCAGAGCAGCTGTAGTGCAAGCAATAGCTGTGCAAGCTCTCCTATACTATCCTTCAACCCTGCCCTAGTGAGAACCCTTCTAGGAATGTGATCCAAACATTTACGATATACCTACAGTAAGACGGGAAAAGAGAATAAAGGAAATTGACATAAAGACAGACACAGGGAGCTGAAAGGAGAGCAATGGAAAGGACCTGCAAGAAGAAGATAAGAGACAGTAGGCAGGAGCAGAGAGTGAAAAGAAGTTGGAAGGAGGCAAAAGACAAGAAGAAATATTTCTTGTTTTCTTTTAACTTTTACTAGTGGAATGTATTAGGTAAAATAAGTGACAGAAGGACCTTACATATTTCCTGAAACAGACACACGGGACACACTGTATAATCTTGTATAAAGATTTTATTCACTTAAGTTTGGGTTAGCCACATTACATGTGAGTGACAAAGCCATGAGTGACTTATGTAGGTCACTGCGTACGAGTGCCACTGAAATCTTTACACTGCACCACACCATCTGGTATTTTGTATATACAATCTACTATTACAAAACCTATTTTAGGAATGTTTTACAAATATTTTTACTACAAAAATAGTCCCAATTAACATTTTTATATCTACAAAGCCAAGTTTCTTAGATGACTATCATTCCAACTGTAGCAGGCTCAGAAACAGCCAGGAAAGCTTCTAAACATAATGTAAGATACCTTTTCTGGATCCAAAAGTTTGATGACTAGAAAGTCTTACCTAAGGCTTTTCCAGGGCTCGAAGCATGTGCCAACTCCCGTTGGGAATGCATGTTTTCCAATGATATACAACTCCTGTTTGGTAGAAGCAGCCATGTGCTAAGATATCAGACATTACATTCATAATATTGTTCATAAAAGAAAATGTTACTGGCTCCCAGATGCATCCTCTTGGAAAGGTGTAAATCTGCAGGGGAAATCCATATCTGGGGGAAGGAGGAGGAAACGTATCTCTAGCAGATTGTTTTTTGTTTGTTTTGTTTGTAAATTATGTCTGTTTGGATTGTTAGAAAAGGTCCTAGAGGAGATAGATCAGTGGGCAGCATGAAGGTGAGGTGAACAAAAGGGCATATTAGATTAATTTATCACATGGTTATTGTAGCATATAGGTATTTACTAGGTCAGGCACAGGCATAAGTTAAGGCAGTAAAGCAATGAGCCTACAGGCCTGAGGCCTGTAAAATAATAGCTTAGCTAAACAGGGATAAGTAGTTAACCAGGAATAACCCTAGATCATAAGTTATCCCAAAATAGACTGTACTGACTAAACTGCTGGCTGGTAACCACAGATGCTAGTTTACACCAGCTTTAGATATTTTTTTAAGTTAGGAACATAAGCAGATGTCTGCCCACAAAAATGCCATGGTAACCAATGGACTATATGCTAATGACCTTGAGGTAAATTGACTAGTAACCTATGGCAGAAGGGCATCCCAAAATTAGTAAGGTCAGGAAATACAAATAAGGAAAAGGGGATGAAGCCCCTATTGAATATGCATTAGGTATATAGGTATCAGTAGAACATATTATAAACGTTGTATCCCAGCCTTTGTGATTTGGAAGATGTAACTGTTGGAAGGACCAGGATGACTTCCATTGGTGATGGTGATAAGGAAGAGGATGAGGAAGAGGAAGTGGAAGATAATGACTAACACTTCTGGTTGTTCAGGGGATAGTGAGAATATATAAATGCTCAGACACTCATTCTATGTTATCTCTATCTACCTTGCTGGGTTGTAACTTTGCTAACTGGGTTAATAAAACAATCACAAATACAAAGCGTTTTCCTAAGTGTGAGTGTTGCAACCATGCATATTAGGGTTCCAAAGAGAACAGTAATTTTAATAATACTGGGCTTGATCTTGGGATGAGAACCTACCGAACATCGAAGTATTAATGGGGAATTCTTAAGTAATCAAAATAGTTAATACACAATTAATAGACAGGCAACATTATATATATAGAGATAGATAGATAAACACAGACACACATATACATGAACACTCTTTCTGAAGAACTTCTCAGAAAATCTGGAGTTTCCCCATAAAGAAAAAAATGATGTACATATTTTGGAGATTGAGGAGACTGGGTTTATTCCTGTCTCTATCACTGACTAGCTGTGATGTTATAGAGGTCACTCAGACGAGTAATGGGTTCTGTCACTGTCTGACCTGCTACCTTTTGTGTCTTAATGCTATGCTGCTATGGCTCAGAGCCCTGACACCAGTAACCAGCCTACAAGCATATAGACCTCACCATGACTTCCATTAGCTTAGTTATTTCTTGAAGGGTGACCTCAACAACTCTGCCAGTCCTGAGTCTTTCCAAATTCATCTACCCTAAGTTCTTAACTGCCAGACACTCAGACTTTTCCCCTCTGGTTCATCCCCACAAAGGAGTGAAATCTGCCCCCTGCTATCAGTTATGAAGGTCTTTCCATGAATCATGTGCAGGAAACATATGTTAGAGATAGAAAAGACATGTCTTACAGTTCATCTCCCGAATAATGTAGGATTTTTTTCTCTTGAACATTTTCTAGAGTTTTTTGTTTGAGGACCTGAAGTTTTTGTGTTAAATGCCATAAAAGCTTTTAAAATGTAATACCAACTTCCATTTATTTTGCACCTTGCTTTTAAAAATGGAGTTAATTTTGCATTGTAGAATTTATAAATAAGAAAAATTACTTTCTTTTTAACATTTTCCAGGACAACAACAAAATGTGCTCCTAGCTGAAATTCTGGATGCCAGGGAATGATCTTCTCCCAAAGCTTCCAGTTATCTCAAATTGTAATAAAGTGAGTGTAATATAACATATTTTTTTCTGGTGTGAGATATCTTTTTGGTTCCTATAAGTTAAAAGGTGCTACAATATTTAAAAGAAGATAGGAAAATGATTTGCCTGAATTGTCATCTAATTGATTTTTGCATGTTAAAAAAGTAACAATGTGATACTAAAGTGAGCCAAAGGCCCTATTATACAGTGCCCCACCACCCAAAACATCCCCAATGTAGATGTAATAGTGATATATTTTATACTGACAGAATGCCAGAGAAACCGTGTGTGTGTGTGTGTGTGTGTGTGTGTGTGTGTGTGTGTGTGTGTGTGTGTGTGTGTGTGTGTGTGTATAAAAACCACACAAGATCAGTAAAACATACCTCTGGTGCAGATGATGACAGTCTACAAGCAAACAACACACTGCACTACAGTGGCCGGAGGAGGGCATTTGGGCAAAGGACATAGGAGCAAACACTTTATCTTACAAATGTCTATATCATCTTGAATGTCCACCCAGCATAGAAAGGTCTTCTGTTTTTAGACTGTGGGAGTTCTAACAAAACATGATTTAAAAACTCCCTAAATAAGGTCTTCAAAAGACACTTCTTTTTTAATTCATTTTTGTTGCAATCTTTTTTTATCTAAGACATAGATGATAGATTCAATTTGTATAAATATTTCCATATGAATTTTGTCTATCAGGTCCAAACAGTATTGGCTGAAATAGCTATGGATGGAAGGATCTGTGATGGGGGAAGTAACCATATAGTCAGTCCAAATGCTGAAGGGTAGGCCTAAAGGAAGTACCTAGCTCTAGTCATATGGCTTTCAAAGAACGTAGATTTGCTTGCAACTGCCCTGGTTTCCTGAAGAGCCATTATTATCTTGTATTGTGACAACGCGCATACATTTTGAATAAGGATTTTTTTCCCTTTTGGAAAAAGTACCATGAAAGGTCATTAAAACTAAGTTCAGATGGCAGTCAAGTTGTGACAAAATCCATCAAGAGTTAAGCAGTTCAAACTTATGGTTGATACACAATTCTTGCCTCATTCTTATGAGCCTATATATTGTATGAATATGATATTAAGTTCCAAAAATATGATAATGTTATATAATGATATATGTATCTCTATCCATAGATATATTGGTCCAGATTCTCATATACACTCTGGCCCTTTTACATCACTCCGTCAGTGTAAAAGAGCCCTAGAGTGTGAAGAAATAATTCTTACGCTATCAAAGTGATGTGTTAATGAGAATCTGGCACTTATATGCAGTATAGTGGTAGCTGTGTCAGTCCCAGGATATTAAAGAGACAAGGTGGGTGAGGTAATATCTTTTTTTGGACCAACTTATGTGGGTGAGAGAGACAAACTGTCGAGCCAAACACAGAGCTCTTCTTCAGGTCTGGGAAAGGTACTCTCAGCTTCACAGAAAAATGCAAGGTGGAACAGATTGTTTAGCATAAGTAGTTAGCACATATTGTAAGGGACCATTCAAGGTAGAATGGCCCATTCCAAACCCAGGGGAGCTAGGGGTACTAGGATGGCTCCCCAATATGCCAACCTCTTCATGGGCCACCTTGAAGAAGAATTTCGGGACAAATGCACCAAGAAACCAATGAGATACCTGAGATGTGTCAATGACATTTTCATTCTCTGGACACATGGCTTAAACTCCCTCATAGATTTCAGGCACAACTTCAACAATCAGCACCTATGCATTAAGCTCTCTCTGGAACATTCCCATGCAAGCATCAACTTCCTCACCACCAAGTCAGCTTCAACAATGGGGCCCTTCAGACAACTAGTATAAAAAACCCACAAATCACCACACCTACTTTCATAGATTTAGTAACCACCCCAAACACACCAAGAAATCTTTTATCTATAGCCAAGCCCTCACATACCACATAGTATGTTCTGAGGAGAAAGCCCGGGATATACACTTTAACACACTTAAAACCGCCTTTACCAAACAAGGAAACTCCAAGTTGACATGGCGCTGTCTACACCAGAGCTTAGGTCAATATAGCTACATCGCTCAAGGGTGTGGAAAATCCACACCCCTGGGCAACGTAGTTACACCAAGATAAGTTACTAGTGTAGATCAAGCCTTAGCTGAATAAGAGTTGGGACAGATGGTTAAGCAGAAGGGGTAATGCATGTTGGAGGTGGTCACTTGAAATGAAGTGGGCAATTGGGGGTTAGATTGTTATGCATAAAGGGTTTGAAGTGAACAGTTAAGGGTAACAGGCAGCCTGGTGTACTACAAATTGTTGAAATTGTTGTAACGAACCATAAAACCAGTGTCCCTGTCCATGGTTTTTGGTGTCTAGAAGAGTTCGGAATTTAAATTCCCAGGCCTGCGTTTTGAAGGTGGTGTATAAATACTGCAGTTACTCTAGGCACATTGCTGTAGATTTACCTTTTGTTTGTAACTAACAGCTCCTAATTCAACATCTAAGGGCAGGCTAGTCCAGGGGTTGTAAGGTGGGACTCCTCCGGCCTAGTGCCAGGGACACAGACCTCAGGCCCTCCCGAGCCAGAGTTCATTCCCTTTGTCCATCTTTTTGGACCCATGCACACAGCCCTCCTGTTTGCAGGCTGCTTCCAAATACCCTCCTTTCCACGGCTACCGCTGAGTCCCTCCCCAGCAACAGGCTGCTTCTAGGACTGGCATTCAGCCTTTCAGAGTATGTCTTCACTGCAGCTAGGAGTGAACCTCTCAGACACACTCACACTAGCAGGGCTCAATGTACAGCACTACAAAAAAAAAAAAAGCAGCCTGGACATTGTGGCACTGGTGGAGGCTCAGACTAGCTACCTGAGCTTAGACCCAGAGGACTGGGTGGGTCCAAGCTCGGGTGCCTAGCCCGAGCCTCTGACAGTGCTGCAACATCCACACTGGTATTTTAATGCACTAGCTGGGAGTCTTGCTCTTACTTGCTGTGTAGACATGCCCTCAATCCCAGCTCTTCAGCTGACCTGCTTTCTCTCTGAAATCAGTTCCCAGACTGCTGTCTCTGGCAGTTCCTGCTTTTAAGCAGGGCCGGCTCTAGGCACCAGCAAAGCAAGCAGTTGCTTGGGGCCGCAAATTTGCAGGGGCGCAAGAATCCAGCCTGGGAGCTGAGAACCAACAGGGGGCCCTGGGAGCTGTAGTTCCTTGGTTAGCTCCCTGCCTATAGAGCTGGCCCTGGAGCAGGGAAAAAACTACATTTCCCAGCATTCCCTTGGCCGCAATTAACAGGAAAGGGAGGGGGAAGGAGTGTGGAACTGAAACCCCATGCTGCAGCTTGCTGTGAATGGTAGGAACAGAGCCAGCTCTAGGTTTTTTGCCACCCCCC
>NW_020664420.1:48035852-48036324 GCF_002925995.2 Terrapene triunguis | reverse complement strand
GCACCTCCTGCTGCCCCAGCCCTGAGCTCTCCCCCAAAGAAAGAATTGGGTGGACTAAATGGACAGTTTACCTCTCTATCTGAAGCCTAGCAAGGGAGATCCCACTAGAATTTAAAATGAAAAGTAAGGGAGGGGAGGCTCTACTAGGACATGGGCAGCTTTAGATACAGTACCAGGCACATAGGAGGATTTATACTTCTGAGCCATGGAAGCAGAAATTGACTTTTCTTTTCCAGATTTAGCTAATATTCAGAAAGGGAATCTAGCACCTGCCTTCCAGATTTGAACACCCTCAAAATTCAGGAGTGCTCAAGCTCAATTTGGGCAGCTGTTACTTCATTTCTCCCAAATCAAATATACTGATCCACTGTAACTTGTGTAGAAAAAGTAGAATAAATTGAGTAAGAAATGCTTCACAGTGGTTATTAGGACTGGAATTGCTATTTTCAACAGCCACTGTTTTTTTTTTTTT
>NW_020664420.1:47977100-48035452 GCF_002925995.2 Terrapene triunguis | reverse complement strand
ACTTCGGTAGAGTTCATCCTGATTTATGGTAGTGTGAGATCAGAATCCAGCCCAAAGTGTGAAGATTCAGTGCTAGATGAATACCAACATTTTCATATAAAGATATTCTGGATTTCTTATACCATAAGAGGAAAAGTTCCTGAACTCCGTGTGTGTGTGTGTTAGCATGTTAGCATATACTCTCCATATACAAACTCCAATCCTAGCTCAAACAAAGCTATTTGATAAACTATATTACTCTATTGAAAACATGTAGCCAAAAGTTGCATTTTATCTCAAGGAGAAAGAAAGAGAGAATAAATTATTTCCTTTAGGAGATCACAACATGATGTAGAAAACAAGAAAATAAACTTAAACGGTGTTGTAATCCCCAAAGAAAAACCTGCAGTAATACTGTGCTCACAGCAGATAGCTCACAAATATGTAAATCATTTTATCTATAAATAACTCAAGATTACAAGAAACTGTTCTCAACCTGATTTCAATGGGTTTATTTTAACTTAAATAAACAGGGCTATTGGAAAACAGAATTATGGCAGGGTAGGGGTCCACCTCCATAAAAACTCTATTAGCTGTTTTGATTTGAAAGGATTCTTTTGGAAAGGAGAAGAAGGGCAAAGAGAAAGAAAAGAAGACTGCTGCTCTGTCTGGGAGTGGAGAAACAAAAATGGAGAGAGTGGCTGTGCATCATGTGTACTCTTGTAACTTCAGCATTGTCATATTTAAGCATTATTGTATGAAAAGGGTGCATATTATACACACTCCTCAACTCAACCTAGATTGATTCTCTGGAAGACTTCTGAGCATTTTATTAAAACAATGTTTGATAATATAGTTTATCTTTCTAGGCATTTATACTACGCTCATTGCCATGATATCTGAGCACTTGGTATCCCTGTTATATTTTCCCAGTTATAGCCTCAACTGGATACCTGATTATATAGCAATGGAGACCATTACTTGTAAACTGCTGTACTTCCTGTAGCTAATCAGTTGGCATGTGTGGAGGTGTAAAGCCCGTTGCATTCAGTAACAGCCTGCACAGCTACCTCTGCACCCCTCGCCGGAGAAAATGCTCCACAAGAGCAAGTGCTTTTGATTATGTGAGGTGGCAAGTGGGCAGGCCTGAATGGAGAGTATACATATTCTAGCTCCCCATCCCCTAAAATGTGTTTGTGCAGTAAGTGATCTGACTGTATGGCATTCACTTCTCATCTGGACCATCACAGATGGACCATCACATACTTGCTTTACGGCCAGCATTGTACTACGCCCCAAAAGAAGGCTCTATTACACACAAGTTATTCAATGGAAGGAAATTACTGTTCCCAGATTACCAGAGTTGCTGCCTACAGTGCATTGCACACAGGAAAAGCTTGCCAATGACACCAGCATAATGCAATTTACACTCTATTGGGAACCATAACAAGTGGTTGTACTTAGATTCATAGATTCTTAGACTTTAAAGTCAGAAGGGACCATTATGATCATCTAGTCTGACCTCCTGCACAACGCAGGCCACAGAATCTCACCCACCCACTCCTGTAACAAACCCCTAACCTATGTCTGAGTTATTGAAGTCCTCAAATCGTGGTTTAAAGACCTCAAGGTGCAGAGAATCCTCCAGCAAGTGACCCGTGCCCCACGCTGCAGAGGAAGGCGAAAAACCTCCAGGCCCTCTGCCAATCTGCCCTGGAGGAAAATCCCTTCCCGACCCCAAATTTGCCGATCAGTTAAACCCTGAGCATGTGGGCAAGACTCACCAGCCAGCACCCAGGAAAGAATTCTCTGTAGTAACTCATATCCCACCCCATCTAACATCCCATCATAGACCATTGGGCCTATTTACCTGCTAATAATCAAAGATCAATTAATTGCCAAAATTAGGCTATCCCATCATACCATCCCCTCCATAAACTTATCAAGCATAGTCTTGAAGCCAGCTATGTCTTTTGCCCCCACTACTCCCCTTGGAAGGCTGTTCCAGAACTTCACTCCTCTAATGGTTAGGAACCTTTGTCTAATTTCAAGTCTAAACTTCCTAATGTCCAGTTTATATCCATTTGTTCTTGTGTCCACATTGGTACTAAGCTTAAATAATTCCTCTCCTTCCCTGATATTTATACCTCTGATATATTTATAAAGAGCAGTCATATCTCCCCTCAGCCTTCTTTTGATTAGGCTAAACAAGCCAAGCTCTTTGAGTCTCCTTTCATAAGATAGGTTTTCCATTCCTCGGATCATCCTAGTAGCCCTTCTCTGTACCTGTTCCAGTTTGAATTCATCCTTCTTAAACATGGGAGACCAGAACTGCACACAATATTCCAGATGAGGTCTCACCAGTGCCTTGTGTAACGGTACTAACACCTCCTTATCTCTACTAGAAATACCTCGCCTGATGCATCACAAGACCGCATTACCTTTTTTAACAGCCATATCGCATTGGCGGTTCATAGTCATCCTGTGATCAATCAATACTCCAAGGTCCGTCTCCTCCTGTTACTTCCAACTGATGTGTCCCCAATTTCTAACCAAAATTCTTGTTATTAATCCCTAAATGCATGACCTTGCACTTTTCACTATTAAATTTCATCCTATTACTATTACTCCAGTTTACAAGGTCATCCAGATCTTCCTGTATGATATCCCGGTCCTTTTCTATATTAGCAATACCTCCCAGCTTTGTGTCATCCGCAAACTTTATTAGCACATTCCCACTTTTTGTGCCAACGTCAGTAATAAAAAGATTAAATAAGATTGGTCCCAAAACCTGAGGAACTCCACTAGTAACCTCCTTTCAGCTTGACAGTTCACCTTTCAGTATGACCCACTGTAGTCTCCCCTTTAACCAGTTCCTTATCCACCTTTCAGTTTTCATATTGATCCCCATCTTTTCCAATTTAGCTAATAATTCCCCATATGGAACCGTATCAAATGCCTTACTGAAATTGAGGTAAATTAGATCCACTGTGTTTCCTTTGTCTAAAAAATCTGTTACCTTCTCAAAGAAGGAGATCAGGTTGGTTTGGCACGATCTACCTTTTGTAAAACCATATTGTATTTTGTCCCAATTACCATTGACCTCAATGTCCTTAACTACTTTCTCCTTCAAAATTATTTCCAAGTCCTTGCATACTACAGATGTCAAACTAACAGGCCTATAGTTACTCGGATCACGTTTTTTTCCTTTCTTAAAAATAGGAACTATGTTAGCAATCCTCCAGTCATACGGTACAACCCCCGAGTTTACTGATTCATTAAAAATTCTTGCTAATGGGCTTGCAATTTCATGTGCCAATTCCTTTAATATTCTTGGATGAAGATTATCTGGGCCCCCCGATTTAGTCCCATTAAGCTGTTCGAGTTTGGCTTCTACCTCGGATGTGGTAATATCTAGTTCCATATCCTCATTCCCATTTGTCATCCTACCATTATCCCTAAGCTCCTCATTAAAGACTGAGGCAAAGTATTTGTTTAGATATTGGGCCATGCCTAGATTATCCTTAACCTCCACTCCATCCTCAGTGTTTAGCGGTCCCACTTCTTCTTTCTTTGTTTTCTTCTTATTTATATGGCTATAGAACCTTTTACTATTGGCTTTAATTCCCTTTGCAAGGTCCAACTCTACATGGCTTTTGGCCTGCCTTATTTTATCCCTACATGTTCTGACCTCAATAAGGTAGCTTTCCTTGCTAATCCCTCCCATCTTCCACTCCTTGTAGGCTTTCTGCTTTTTCTTAATCACCTCTCTGAGATGCTTGCTCATCCAGCTTGGTCTACAACTCCTGCCTATGAATTTTTTCCCCTTTCTTGGGATGCAGGCTTCTGATAATTTCTGCAACTTTGTCTTGAAGTAATTCCAGGCCTCCTCTGCCTTTAGATCCACTTCAACAAATTGATACCATACATGTAATGGGACCTGATAGCAATTCTCAGCTGCATTCACATATAAAATGGGCAATTGAGGGGACAACTGAGTCTTCTAGTTTGCCCACATTTCCTGTCAATGCAGTTCTGAAAAATCATTGTTTTGTGCCTCTGGCCGTGCACCATATATCATTGTAGCTGGCAATGGTTTACACCAGAGGCAGTTGCTAACCTGTGAATCTTTACTGTCCCACAGGTGATTGAGTGTCTATTCCTCATATGCTACAGGAGTTGGTCACTACCCATCAGCAGCGGACTCTTCCACTGATGCTCCCACGGCCCTCACCATGTGTGAAACCGCTGTATAGGTGACCAGGATTTCCCAATGAATTATGGAATCTGATTTACCCTGATATTCTGAATGGTGTGAGCACTGTGGAGCAGCTTTTTTCCAGAATTTCCTCTAAACCTATTTGGCCCTGTGTCAGTAATACTCAGCACCTCCTCACACCAGTGCCCACAGTGAAGTTATCAGTCATTGGGGACCATACCACTTCTGTACTTCGATTTTGATTTCAGGCATCAAGTCTTATAATCACAATCCTAATTCTACAACCATTTAACTCACATGACATGCCAGAGTATACAGTAAATCACTGAGTACGTTTGTGTATCCTTCCCTATTCACTGAAATCAGGAAGCAAACATTCTTCCTCCCCCTGCCCCCTGCGCAAAAATGGATCAGATCCTAATTGTCCAGAGCAGGAGATTTTGTGATAGACCATGAGGGAGCAGGAAGGGATGAAGCATCATGATTTTGAAATCTCGAGTCCTGTATTTATCCACAGGTGAAGTATAGTGCATACAGCCAAAATGCAAGTTTCTTTATACCAAGGAGTTTCTTTTTCTTCTGCAACCTACAAGAGACACCTTCTTTAGACTGAAAAAAGTAAATACCTAAAAGTACAGTTGATGGTTTATTATGCTTTAATGCAGCAAGTAGAACTATTGTTAGATTAAGTGTGCAATTGGGTGAAGGTGGCCATAAACTGATGCTCACTAGAATATGCTTTGTGGCTCACTAGGAACTAATTTGAGTCCACTGGGTTCATTTCAGTTAAATTCTTATTTTAAACTAATGGTGCTCAACATTGGCACCTAAGCTGTACTCCTGATTTTATCCAGTTGGAACACTGAGGCATGCAAGAAGCAGTAATATTTTCTGCACAGATATCTACTTGTGTAGCATGGCGCTGCCCTAGTCCTGCTTCCATATTGTCTGACATGGCCCCCAAAACCCTGTGAAGCCCTGGTCACAGTGTGTATCATGGAGGGCTTTTGCAAACACAGAGAAAGGGAGAAATATATTGCAGAGTTACCACTCCTCAATTCTATGAATTAGGCCTTCTGTTGGCATGGATTTCCACTCTATGGCTTGCCTTGGTGCCAGGCAGTGCAAGGGGGAACATGGGTGAAACAAAAATACTGAAGTCAAAGGCATGTCTAGAAGTTTTGTACCCAAGAATCAGATGTTCTCTTGGCAGGCATGCTGAAGAGCCTCGCTAACTACTACAATACGTGACCCACGTTCCACTTCAGAAATTGCACTGCTATACCTGTAATGAATTTGTAAAGTCCAAAAGGGTGTGGTCTAATAAAAGGTGCAAGGAGCCAGAGCAAAGCCCAAATGCTATGGTCACTATCCTTGATAAACAACGATAGAAAACAGATACTAAGTTAATACGGCTATTAACTTGCTATAAGCAAATAATGGCACATCAGTACCAAAGAAAATAGTTTCAGGGAGTACCTAAAAATACAGGGCTATTTGCAAATGGTGAAGGTATGGGGTTGGAAAGTTCACTGCACATTTCCATATGCTGGGGCCTGCTACTACAGATTTTTCCAGACTGTGTGCAGTAGAGTCTCATAACTTGCTCATAGTATCTAGGAGGTTTTAAAAAAGAATCTCTTCATTGGATGTTTCTAGCCATGATGACTTCAGATTATTATAAATGTTTCCCCCTCATGATTAAGTACATATTAAATTATACGGTTCAGTTTTGTAGTCACTTCCCCTCAGATATTAGCCCTATAGGCTATCTGCACCTTTTTTTCCTAAACAAAATTCAAACAAGTGGCCCCCAATGCTCAGGGTTATTAGAACATGCCTAATTCCAGATCTATATTAGGTTTAGTAAGTGAAAAACTGAGCAGTCTGTGCTGTTAATTACAGTGTAAACATTTAATAAATATTCCTGCTTTTTATCCTTTGCCCTTTTCAAAAATGAAAGGTTGTAATTTACATGTAAGATAGTTCCTAATTGCCTCTTCACAAAACCTGCTTGTTTTATTTATTTCCTATCTTCTTTTGGGAAGAGGTGGAGTATATGAAAAGAGAGCAACATTTCTACCCTAATCTACATTTCTCTAATAAGACAGACATACACCAGAAACACAGCCACTACATAGGGTTCTTATTCATCAGCCTTATGACCTCAACTGATAATTCTACCAAACTGCATTTTAATTATAAGACATGTGTGTATATTATATATTAGTACAATAAGTGTGCATGTATATTATACTATTTATTAGTATTAGTGCACTTTTGCATATACACTTACACTAATAAATAGTATAATTGTGTATACATAGAAAATACTATTATTTATTTGTATAATTGTGTGTGTGTGTGCGCATTATATACACAAAGCATTTGATTATTATCCTGATGCTGATAAGAGGTTTTTATAGCAAAGTAGGTTTGCAGGAATGGTTATGTTTGGGATCCATATGCAGGTTCAAGTCATACATTCAGAGAGGACAATAAAGCAGGGAAAAAACAGCTGATACACAAAAGGGACCGTCTAGACAGTGCCCCATCAGTCTGGCTAAATTTGGTGCTGGCATTCCCAATGGGATTGTAATATAATTGTTCTGGTGTCTGCGTTCATTCCCCCTGTCAAACACCATCCCAAATATACATCCTTTATTTTCAAATACAACAGGCCCAAATTGTACCACTATATGGAAGCAGCTTTGAAACAACCAAAAGAAAATATAGCCTGATGTGCAGCAAAACAGTTCTTTATTTTCTCGGAGGAAACTCACATTATTCCTTATAATAAACCCAAATAAACTTGATTTCCACCTCAGTTTATAACTATTTTGATTAAGACTCTGGAAATAATTTGAAATAAAAATTAAAAACATTCTTAATACAACGTACCTTTGCATGCTATAGAGCAAAGACATTCTTTCTCCTCCTTTATGTTTATTAACCTCTCAAAGAAAATTCAACAGAAACTCAGAGATGTGAAAGTGTAATGATGGCTATGGATCATAAATTCTAATGAAGGAAAAAAGCTAATGAAAAAAGAAAAGTGATAATAAGCAAAAGCATGGAAAAAATGTAAATGATGTCATTTCACCATCTCATAGTTAAAAGAAACAAGAGGTTCCCTCCTCCGTGAATTTCTATAAAAAGACGCAATCTTATTTATTTCATTTTAAAATCTTCAGTATACATTTTTTGGAAAGTAAAAGTTATGTCTATTTATTGGAAACATTTCCCCCCCTTTTTTCGCCAAAATCTGGAAATTAGTGGTAGACAGTAGTATTACAGCAAGGGAACTGTAGACTTTAAATAAGGAAATTCAAAATTAAGGAGAACATTGTATTATTACTATACACGCCAGATGCAAAAGCATTTAAAATCTAAGAAGCAAAGAAAAACAAAAGCTTTATTTCTTGGAAAGTAAAATACTGAAAATGTTTTTGAGATTTCAACATGTTATATTCACAGCTATGTTTTCTTTGTTCTTTTCTCAAAGCTGCCTTTACTTGTTAGATATTAATGTGACTGGGATATGATTTTAGGGGTTTAAAATAAAGATTAGACTGTGTACAAGAAGTATGTGATGTTAAAATCATAAAGATGTCCACTGATATTGCACATCTAAGGCCTAAACATGCTGCAGTTGAAGTCAATTGTAAATTTCCAGTTGACTTCAATAGACCCTGTGTCCCCATGATCATTTGACTAATGTAAGCAAATAATCTACACTGTCCCCCCATCTTTCAGCAGCTCTGATCAGTGTAGCCAGCAATCGGGTGTGTGTCAGAAAACCAGAGGATGGGGATCCAAAATCAATGCCTCTAACATTGTGTAAAGTTTGAACCAGGGAAACTTTGGACTCAGCAACCTTTGTCAACACAATGAGTCAAAAACACAGATGAAAACTAAAATAACCAGATTTGGGGTGTGAGAAAGAGAGGGGGATTTGCCCCAGGGTTATCCAGGAATGCACTGCAAGCAATATACTGATCCCCAACTCAGGCAATACCAAGGAAGAACAAAAAATATGCATAAAGAACCACACAGACTAAAAGGAGATATCTGAAAGGACAAAAATCAAGTGTAGATGTAGATTTTAATTTCGAAATCACTAGCCCAGTTGGAAGCCATGGATTAGCCTGTTTAAATTTGAGGGGAGGAGGTGGGGAAAATGCAAATAGCGATTTCAGTATTTTTCCCGCTCTGAAACAGCTCTTCTAATTTAGCTTGATGTGAAATAGAAGCATGATTTGCAATAAGAGTCCTGTGTTAATGTGTCTGTGCGCAGAGAGATCTGTAGCTGGGTTTACTCCTTCAGAGCTGCAGTGGTGAAAACTGAAGGAAAGGCATTTCTTGTCTCCTTTGAGATCAATAAGTATTGCAAAATCTGAATTTCATACATGTTTTTCATACTATTGAATAAAGTCCTACAAGGCCTCTTAGGTTTTAATTTTAATTGTCTTAAAATAAATGTATGTGTGATAGGTCTCTTTTCAGCAAACAAATTTACTTTCGAAGTAAGTGAGAGAGAGGGAGTGTGTGTGTGTGTATATATATATATATATATATATATATATATATATAAATAAGAGTGTCAAATGGCAAGGTGGCTATATGACTTGCTGTGTGTGATGGGTCTTCGTTGTGTGGGGAAGAGGGGAGGTGTGGCATATGGGAACTTGTGGCGGTGTAACTGCTTCAGTTATGGCTGGACCCGAATTTTTTGTTGTGTCTGTTTGGGAGAGAGGGCTGGGGAGGCGGGGGTAAACAGTCGGGAATTTCAGGTTCAGGTTGGAGTCCAGGGAAAGGGATTGCTGCTGCTTGTGAATTTCCCTTCTGATCTTCACCGTGGTGGTTACATTGCAGTTCAAGGGGGACTCGAAGGGAGTGGGGGGTGGGTTCTCTCTGCAGCTGCCCCTCTCACACTTGAATGAAAGAGAACTTTTTTCGGGAGGGGGGAAATCTGTGAATACCTTGCCCAATAAGAGATGGGGCATATTGAAAACTATATTAAATTACCCTGATTAACAATTTAGCCACGAACAGGGGAGCTTTGGGAGATCTCTATAGGCAGGGCCGGGGGCTATTCATGCCAGTAGCTAAGAGGTCGAAAGGTTTCTGAAGTTCACAGGCTCAGAGCCTTTGTTATGCTAACAGACAATCTCAAATCAGCTGCCTAGTGGAGTGTGAAATATAAATGATTCCTTGAGAACTTCCAATAAGTTGTCACTCTTGCTCTCCAAATACCAGGACAGGCTGCTAATTTCTAGCAGGCCCTTTTGCAGCATCGCGAGCCTAAATGAATGCCTTTGTAGTTCAAATAATCTTTTCATGGGAGCTGTCCTATCATAATAGCCCAAATGCATCATGGTTTTGACTATTTAAATGAAAATCAGGACTTTTCCGTGCTTGACTTTTCCCGAGCTGCGCGGTGTTTTGGAAGGGTGGCAGCAACTCGCATACACAACAAGGTAGCACCCACTGCAGGGGGCCCAGGACATAAATAACTGACTATATACACTGGGAGTTACTGAGAAGCAACCCCTCACCCCTAGCCCGAACAAAGCCCAGGACAAGATTTACGTGTCTCACCAGACTCTAGCTACTTTCCTCTCTCTTAGCCGGAAAAACGATTTAGGTCTGATTTAGGGGACTTTATGCCAAACGGCTTTTTACAGCTTTCGAAAGTTCAGCACGATCAACTTATAAACAAACTTGTTTTGTTAGCTCTCTGCATTGCATCTGGGGCTCTTTGGTGGGGAAGGTGCATAACCTGAAAATAATTGTCTTTTTTTGTAAGTAGTGAGACAATCAGATAAGCGATCTGAACTTAGTTGAGACTATTTTGGTCGTGGAGTCGGAATATGAACAGATTCAGAGAAATATGCACATGCATCCTACAGAACGTTAATACTAATACCATTAAAAGGAAGAGAATGAGTTAATTATCCTTATACATACAAGGAAATTAATCCGTTGTAGGGTGTTCTGTTCGTATTCAAGAAAGAAAGGAGGAGAGCCTGCCACATGAATTAATACCATAGCTGATGAATAAAAAGCAAGCGCATAAGGTACTGCAAAGTTTGACACGTTTACAAGAACACTGCACAACAATCTCTAGAACAACAATAAGTTTAGTGTTTGAAGACAAAAAGAGTTGAAGGATTTCTCTTTGTATATTCGTACTATGATAGAGGATGTAATAGAACACAGTAAGAGTAGTAATTAAAGAGTTCTGTCTAGACCCACACTTCCTCAGTTTTTGGTACTGATGAAGTAGAGTGACTTTTTAGTGGCATAACAGAATAAGATGAAATATAGATGTGAAACGTATTTATTCTAATTCCACATTCACTAGAAATTAAACAAACCATTTCCCCATGGTTAAGTATCATTAGAGTATGGTCCATATCAAAGCAGACAGAGGGACTATCTGATAAGTAAAAGAGTGTAAAAAGTCACTTTTGTCTATTACACTATTAATACACACTAGAAAGTGGTTTCTTGGGGGAAGTATCATTGTTTCCCTCCTAATCCGCATTTATTTTTCCTCCTGGAAATAGATCTCTGCAATTACCGTCTGCAAAACCTTTCTAAAAATCCCCCCGAAATAGAAGGAACAGAAGTTTGGTTTATGTTCCCCGGAGGATGGAAAGTAGACTCTGTGTGTATATTATTATTCTGAAAACTCCAAAGTCACGAATTATCTGTGTACTCAGAGTTATTAATAACACTTAGCACTTCGACAGAGCTTTGCATTTACAAAGGGCTGAACAAACAAACACTAATTAGTGCTGCTATTTTGTTTTGCTTTTCAAGCCTAGTTTTTAGAAAGAAGAATTAAAAATTAATCTCTAATATATTTTTGCAGGTCTCCAAACAACCCACCGATACTTTTCATGCTACTTCTTACAGTTTATTTGTAAATTTCCAATAATCAATACGCTCTGTGGCTATTTATACTGAACCAAAGTGTCTGCGTGTTAAATGACCGTAGCACTGACTACATTTTTTTCCATTGATGAATATCTCCACCTGTTATTTCTCACATATTTACTGGTATAACTTTGAGCTAGTATTTCTGGTTTTCGTCTTTAACAAAAACGTATCAGTGAATGCAGAATTTTTGTTTATGAAGGCAGAAGGTAACGCTTGATCATATCTTAATTTACATAGGAACCAGTATTTTTTTAGAATATTTTTCTTTTTGCACTTGATATATTTAACCTATGTCCAAAATTAAAAATATAATAGTTGAAATATAACGTTGGAATTGGGAGTAAGTATACTTTTTACTAAAATATGATCTCAATACAGTCTATACTGACAGCACTCATGCTGATCAGTGCCAACGCAGGACGTATTAACAATTAAAACAATAACTAATTAATCCAGCAATAGGTATCATAGAATCAGAAACCCCAAAGTTAATTTGCAAATGGGAGCATACTGCAGATTTCCTATTTCTTGAGTGGTATATCTGCATATTAGTTTGCAGACAAATTAATCTTGTTCCTAAGAATAAAATTTTGCTTACATATTTGCTTTTTGTAAATCCGTTTCAACACAGATCCTTACAATGCAAAAATGATGTTTCATTCATATGTATGAGTAAATATCAAGGCAGACGTAGTTTTCTTGTAACCACTAGACAGTGATTGCTTGAAGTGCCAAAGGGGAATGCAACTTTTCCTCTAGCATAAGGAATGATGTAAATATATTTTATATATCATGTATTATCTTCGAGACTAATTAAGGTGAAAGGCAATATCACAGCCAAAGAAAGGCTGACTGGAAAAGAATTAAGGATAAAAAGTACAAGATGACACCCACAAGATGGCTGCCTTTTCATCCTTTCCCTATGATTATAGTCCAATTTCTACAGGAAAATCAATCTAAACTATTCTTTAGCAATACATTATTCTTTTGCAAATCAGATAGAGGAACTAGAGCTGTTCTCCTTCCGCCCCCCCCCCCCCCCCGCCCCCCAAACCCCTGCAAGTAATGATAATAAAAAGTATTAAATACATTTAGATATATATAAATACAAGTGCATATTACATATGTATATGACAGTAGCAATGCCTACTGTACCTATCAGTCATCATACCGATATATACGAGTCTATACGTGTGTACGTGTGACACACACAGTTCAACAGAAAAACACTCCAAGAAAAAGAGATCCTGGCTTTATTATGCAGTACAACATTAGGCAACATCACACCATTCTTTTCTTTTAAAAGCTTATAAAATAGAGTGTTAAAATAATATATCTGAGAATTTAAAAATATATCGAATGGCTCTTTCATTAAGCTGCTGAGATTTGGGTTTCCAGACATGATTAACTCATCTCACCTTGACCAAACCTACAATTATTTTAAATTCTCTATAAAAAATCTCTGATATTCAGAGCTCAATTTGTAGGTAGGATCTAAATTTAAGATTAATAAAAACAAAACAAAATGGCCACATGACAATATCATTAGATTCAGCCCAGCGAGCTAAGATAAAAATAAGACTGAATATAAACTGTAAATAGTTGGGTTTCAGACCATTCAGCAAAACTGTTAGGTTACAAGGTTACTATGTGGGCTGAAACTACAGACTAAGAACAAAGCAAATGGTTCAGTTTCAATAGGAAATATAATAAAACCCCCTTTATCTAAAAGCCATCAGGGACAAGCACTCAATACAAGCTAACAAGCAGGAACTGATAAGATAACATTTATATGAGGTCAGAAGTCAAATGCCAGTCAAAGGCTTTTAACCTCTTGGGTCATAAACAGGAATAGTTAAAACACATAGATAGTTATTTATTGGATTTTAAGCGTACCTGATCATTATTAGTGGACAACGCGATGATTAAACTAATTGGGATTTATAGAAGAACTTTGTAATCGTTAACATAAAATGGAAAGCCCCTCGTCTATAATTCTTTTTTTAAAATTCCCCTTTGTCTCTCATAAATCTACAGACCAAAGCAAACAGATGACCAAAAGTATAAACATTGTTTCAAAACAGAAGCACAGTCAATACATGAAATGATCTATGTAATCCAAGACTTGTCTAAAAATTCAATGGAGTAAATATTTACAGTCAACAGACATAAGAGAACAATAAACAGCCTCTCTATTGTGGTGTTAATGCCACTCTCCCCCCCTCACTAAAAGAAGACATATAATTGAAATATAAAAATGGGGTTTCCTTCAGAATAACATCTTTTTAGCAGAAATTTTAAATATTTTCACAGTTATTTATTTTATTACATATAAAATTCAGGTAGATTTAAAATTGCTTATTTATACTTTTTCTTCTACTCTAGCGAGAGAATAGTCATTCTTTCTTTAGTGTCCTAGTAATTTTTTTTCCTATTGCAGGCTCACTTCTACAAAATCTATGATTGACATATATTTATGTTTAAACTTGCATTTTGAAGGTAACATTTTTTTAAAATTAGCAATGAAATATAAAATCTATCTATATATGTAGAGAAAGAAACAGGATCTGTCCTGAGGCCTTTCTAGGCCCACTGTTTCTTTAAACAGAGTTCACAATACACTAGGCGAACATTGTGGATTTAAAATGCTTTTAAATATTTATCAGAAGTATTTTATCACCATATTCAAATGACACCTGGAGTGCACTCACCTTTATTGACAATCTCTGTTCTGAAAGTCCATTTGCTTCACCAAAGCCCCCCAAGCAGAACAACAAGGACTAACCGTTTTCATTCAGTTAATGTTTAGTAAAAAACCAAGCAACCTTAATCAGCATGCTGATTGCATCGTCAACTAACAAATAATTTACTACTCTGAGCATTGCATTCCATTAAAAGCTCATTAAATTTTCTGTTCTCCAATGGGAGCTTTAGCTTTTGAACTGCAAGCTTTTGCTCCGAATTATCACTTATTCAATTTTTGCAAAATGTTTTTTCAAAGCATAGGTAAGAATTTCAATACCTACCTACACTAAATTCCTGGGGAAACACACCTCAGGTTTTTCTTTATAATATACACTCAACAATCTTGTGGGGAAGAAAACCCTACTTTGTTAGACTATAACACATTCAGTTTAACTTTGATGAAACATCTTCCTGTTATGAAGAAGAGTAGTGAGTGATTTAAGTGTGTGTAGGTTTTGAACACAGGAGGAAAACTGTACAGAAGGATTTTTATCTTATAAATCTGAAATGATCCTTTAAAAACCGGTTGTTCCTTATTTTATTATTGCAAGCAAATAGCAGAAAAAGAGCATTTGTATTGCAGAATACAAAATTTAGTGCCTTCCCAAATATAAGGGGGAATCTAACAGTTCAAATGTTTATTAGGGTTCGGGGGGGGTGGAAGCTTAATACTCTTTCTCAGTCTTGCATACTAAACTGCATATAATCGTTATATTTAATAAGTAAAACGCAAGAAAATGTCAGCCCCTAAATTAACATGCATTTTTGGATTGCTAATTGTGTTCATTGCAAATTTGGGTCATTTTGCATGAGTGACTCTAATGTAGGGCTGAGATTGCCATATAGCGTAGTGGATTCCTGATTCCCTGTGCTAATCCTGAACTCAGTGATTGTGTCAGGTGCAGTTCTGTATGCTCCAGCAGCTGGCTCATCCTCATCAATGCAAATAAGGCAACTCCTACAATCAAAGCCTCGTGAGTCTAAAGCCTGATTGCTGAGGGCATGCTAAAGCACTACACAGACTCACTTTCAAATCATACTAACTGACAAGACAACTGTAATGTCCCTCCAGTTCAAAATCAGCCTTTATCAAACAAAACAAAAAAGAGATCCATCAATTTATGTGTGTACAAAATGCAGCTAGTTTTTCTATGGATGTTAGCTGAAGGTGGGTAAAAATCCCCTGAACTGTAATGAAGTCCACATTGTTACAGGTATTAGCAATAATTAATGTAATATTTGAATGCCTAGCAAGAGAACAGGCAGCAAAACGTTATAAACAGAACAGTTGCTACCTATTTTTCCAGGGAACTTTCTTAGGGACTAGTTCAAAGTGTGCGTCCATATCTATAGATATCTGTAGGTGTAAATACACACGCAGAGTGAAAGCATGGAATAAACGACTTCACTTTAATGGGCGATTTCTCTTTGGTCTAGGCTCTGAATGCACAACTTTAAAAGTTATGGGATTACTCTGCTCTATAACAGGCAAAATGCCAGGCAGACCCAAAGGGGAGGGGAAAAAATCCCAAACGCACACAAACTACCCACTCAGTCCCCGAATAGCGAACGCTGGCGCGTTCTTGTGCGAAAATGTAAGGCCAGATTCTGCCACTTTGACTCCCACTGAGTAGCGCTTTACTCTGTACATAGCCGCACTGATGGCATCGGAACAATTGGGCAAATATGGGGTGATGGAGAGTGTCGGGTCCTTAATCTCTAACTTCAATTTCCAAAAAGATCAGCGGATTGGGTTTTAAAATGAAACACCCCTGGTCCCTCTCTCCTTTTCTCTCTTTGCCTTAACCTCGTAAATGAGTTATAGCACCAGTTCCAAGAGGTGTGTGTGAGGCTACCTAATGGTGCATTAACTTGTATATTACACACTGGAGGAGTCTACGTTGTCCTTATTGGCCTGGATTTTATTTTTAAATGTACAGCGTTTGCACAGTACAGCCCACGTTGAAATGGCAGGCTGGGGGCATTTATTTGACCGCTCTTTAAACATCAAGCCGAAATCAGAACGTTTAAAAAAGAAATATCCGGCTGTTGTGCTCCTTTTATTATTTAGTCCAATCGTGCAAAACAAAACAACACCTTTGAGGATTGACCTTAACCATCTCCCGACAAAGCCCCAAAGACAAACAACACGTTGGCTAAGGCATGAAGGGGGCAGGAGACATGTAAAAACCTAAAGGCCTCATTGCTCTATCAGACTCAACACACATAAATACCAAACGGACTAATGCAAGGGGAATATTAGCCTCCCCAGTAAGATCTTATAAATCATCATAGACAGGGCAAAGCTCCAGCCTGTAACCCCAGCAATGTTGACTTCCACGTTGAAAGTCAGATGTAGATAACATTTGATACTGAAAACTAGCCTTAAATAGGGTAAAATGCATCCCACCGCCCTGTACGTCTAGAAATAAACATGTACATTAGAACTAATGTGTCTCCATCTCAGGCCATAGCAGGGGTTCTAAATCAGTTCTTTCCGGTGGAACAGCCGTACACTGGGAAAGGAGGGTTAAAACAAACGTTTCCCAAGCGCGCAAAGGGAAAGAGGTCCGCTTTCCCTCTCCCTCCCTCTAGGCTGAGAACGGGAAGAATGGAAGAATGCTATTCCTCTTCAGCCAGAGCGGACATCTCCTGAGGGAGTGGCTGGCTGTACACAACTCCTGCACCTGCTGGAGAAGTTCAGAGGAACCGATTCTTTGATCGGACATCTGAAATTACAGGGACTTTGATGAATAGCATCGGAAGAACAAAAAACACACGCGTGAAAATAAATCAAATCCACCTGTGATCCGAACTTTTCTAGCTGCTCCAAGTAACTGACTTTCACTCGCTCTGTCTCTCCCTCCCTAATAGGATTAACAGACATTTTCCTACAAGCAAATCAGAATTTGTCAAATCATCTGTGACAGTCGATTTGCTCATCTCCACATTCTTCCGGTACTGACACAGCACCATCCTCACACAGTTTAATCTTGGCTGATGCGGGGCATCTGCGAGGCAAACATTTGTCTTGTTAAAGCACTGTCACTCTCCTTAATTCTTTATATTTCTTTAAAACACCTCTTAGCAGACTGAGATCACTAGAGACCTAAGGTCTCTAGGATCCTGATGATGCAATGCCTATATTGTATTACTGCCATGAAAGGCTTCTTAATGTTCCTTGTAATCTGCTTTCTACTATGTCACAGGTCCAATAATCCTTTTGGTACGTCATATCCAAAGAAAATCCTCCTCCTGCTCCCCCTGCGTCACGTGCTCTGTAATCTCCTCTTCCCTACACAGGCAACAGGATTTTTTTGAGTAGTAAATTCAATAGCCCTTCCCTCCAGGTTCAATAGCTCATCCCTGCCCCCCCTCCCTGAGTCACAGCCATTACCATTAGTAAGAAAAACTCCTCCACCAAACCCTCCTCTAGCCTTTATGTTTCAATAAGCTTTCTTCTCCTGCCTCAGGACCTACAAGGAAAACTGTTCTTCCCCAGTGGTTTCATGAGTCTGCCATTCTTACTGTACAGCTGGGGACGATCTTCCAAGCACTGATAGTTAATCTAAGATTAAACACCCAAGAAATAAATGGATCTCAGAATTCCACTGCCATTGCATTATTCCATTGAAGCTCTCACACTCCTCTTTTCTCGGGAAAACGTTTATGATGTCAGCAGCAGAGGCTCTTAGCTGGATCAGAGTTTCATCAAGCATTAGTGTTATTCTCAGGACTGGAATAGTAAATATTTCACAAAGAAACATTTTCTCTCTATAGAGATGTCAGACTAAATCCTGAAGTTCTTACCCAGGCTCAGCCTTAAAGCCCAGATTCTCCAGTCCAGCCAAACTGTGCTCAGAACAGAAAGCCACTTTGGCTGCTCTTGGATTCCATGGCCGGTGCAGTGACTGCTCTGATTTAGCATTCCAAGCTCCAAGAACAGATGAACAATAATCCAGCACACAATGGTAAATAAACAGAAAGAACAACATGTGCTAATAAATAAATATAAAATTACAACATAATGGTGAAATGGTGCAAACTCAGTGAAGTATTTAAAATGTTTATTAAAGCTAATTTTTAAAAAAATTATATAATATATAAGTTGGGAAAAGATTGTCAGTACATCTGGGTACAGTGCTTAGATTAGCCACAAATACAAAGTTAGTTTTTAAAAGTCATGTGATACATAGAGCACATAATCAGCAATAACCCAAATTTAGGTGAATAGATTTAACAATACAGTTTAGGTATTAGCGTCTGAATACTCCAGTACATGACTCATGAACAGTTGTACAGAGTTTTGTTTACACCTCTACCCCATACAACGCTGTCCTCGGAAGCCAAAAAATCTTACCGCGTTATATCGAACTTGCTTTGATCCGCCGGAGCACGCAGCCCCGCCCCCCCAGAGTGCTGCTCTACCCTCTTATATCTGAATTCGTGTTATATCAGGGTAGAGGTGTATATCAATGAGTGGAGATTGTTCCTTAGTAATTGAGAATTAGGTTGGTTGTCCATTTAGAAAATACAACCCATGAGGAAAGTATTTGTTACTTTTCTGACTGCGTTTCTCATCCATACTCCAGCTCATCCCTCCTGGTATTGCCGATGTCCAGTGATGTGTTCTATGTAGATGTCCCTCGACCACCTGATGGCAGTTTCTTGCTAACAATATGTCAACCCAGTGTGGCAGTCATCTTGGCTAACACAGTGGGAATTGAACGGGGGACCTCGAGCTAAAAACATGAGCTTTGAATTAAAAAGTCAGGCTCTTTAGCTGGTAGCTGTAACAGACTCACATTCAAAAACAAAAGAGGACATGAAACATGCACTGACCAATGGGTTATTCCAGAACATGGGTAAGGAGCTCTGAGCAGGTCAGATGCGGCATGGCAGGGTGGAGGTACCAACAATTTGTTGCCAGTGGGAGGCAGAGGACAGCATCTGGTCTCACGCTGCTCTACCTATTCAAAGGTGCTGATCCAGCACCAACAAACTAAAGTGAACTCCCCTTTTAGGGCCAATAGGGAGAGCCATGTGGTATTTGATATGAAATTCAGTGACCATAACTGACTGACTGCCTAGTAGTACATGTACTGCAGTCCCTTTTTGACACACACTGTATTACACCCCTAGGCAACTACAAGAGGAAATGAGGGAAACATAATTATGAGATAATTTTAAGTGTGAACCATCAGTTTTACTTTAACATTTGTAATTGTAGCTTTCATTTATATATCTAACTTCATTTTAAAGCTCCAAAAATGACCTCATATGTTTCAGCATTTCCCCCAGACCTTTACCTTGTTCTATAACAAGATATCTTTTGTCTTGTACTTAACGCAATTGTTAGGCAAAAGACACCTTGGCTGATGTAAATGTAAAAATGGGAAGGTGATCATCCCATTTTTAAAATACCAACTCTTACCAGTGCTATGCTAGTAAACTCAGAAGAATCTTTCTTGCTACGGAATAGGTAATATCCAAAACAAAGCCATCTAATCACTTTAGTTTCCCATTATTATCTGATTTTCTGCTCATCCACTGTATGGGCAGATGGCTAATCAGCAAACATATACATTTAAAAGAATATGGTGGAAGAGAGGGTTGTAAAATATTTACTCAAGTAAGTATTCAGCTATAGTAATGACTTTGTTTTAAAATATTCATATTATATAAATGTGACTTGAAGTTGACAGTAAATATGGATCAGACATATCAAAAGGCAACATGTCATTTTATTCCCATGTTAAGTCTAATATTCAGAAGAAGGCCATTGTTTGCTCTGTTTAGATTCATTTTCTTATAGAAAATTAATTTTTAAAAAGTATATGGCAATGATGATTGAACATGACAGAGGAAGAGAGAAAGAGAGAGTTTTAAGAGCTCAGTGCCCATAAGAGATTGTGACTGAATTCCCAGGACTACTGTTTGATTTGTTACAATAATTAGTGCTTAGTTATTAGGTCTCTTCTTGCTTTTTTCAGGACATTAGAATGAAAGATAAATGGAGGAATGAGGTCTAGTGCTATTGTAATCTTAGAGCATAATGGAAGCATCAGAAAAGTGCTGTTGCTGAAAAACTTACATGAGTTTTTTAAGTGATGCACTATTAATAAGTGTTACATAAGCATTCATGCAGATGTAAAGATCAAAAATACTCAGGAGAGGTGGACAAAAAGAAGAAAACAGAATTTAAAAATGCTGTGAGATAACCGTCTCAGCTGTGTGTGTCCAATCATTTTCAAACAAAGCATCTTCTCACTCCTGTAAGTTTGTTACATTGAGCCTGAGGTATGTAAATCAGATACTATTTACCAAGGCACCCAATATGATTTACAATGTTTATAAAAGTGGCAACATTGTATAAAAATGGCATCACTGTAACTACAGGTCTGTTCCCTGGATGAAATTCCACTGCAGTAGAGAGGGCCTGTGCATCCTTTAAGACCCGAACAGGTGCTTCATGCAGGAAAATGGGCAGTGGACACAAAGCACTGGTTATGTGATGTGAAGGGGCTGGTGGCTACTATTCCCATCCAGAGGCTGGAATAGCCACCTGGGAGTTCTGCACATTAACCCCACTCCCTTGTTGTCAGCTGGGGAAGGGATTTCATTTCCCCAGTTCTTCCACAGTTCATCACCCTACAGCCCAATTCCTTGGGCTTTATGTTCATAGCTGTAGTACAATATGTATTCACAATTATATCTGCTTTCATTAGTGACTAAAATAAGTTTTTTATTATTTTTTGTTCCTGTTCACATTGTTGTATTTATCTAGTACCAGGATTTTCAAGGCTTTTTTGAATTTATATTCCACAATTGGCAGCTAACTTGGGTACACAGGTTTGCACAAGGGACTTGGTTTTGCTTTTTTTCTATATCCATATTTGAAATATTTATTAAATATTTACAAAAGGGTGGATCCAGTTACATTTAGACATACATACACCTGGGGGAATAGAAAAGTAGGAAGAAAAAGTCCCTTTCATGATTAGCTTTTTGACAGCAGAAGGCTCAGGATTCTGCAGTCTGAGACTTAGCTGCTCTCTTTTTCTTCTCACCAGGTTAGCAATTGGCATGACTGGTCATATTGTTTGGGTTGCAGCTGTGAAACCAAAGCCTTTTCTCCTTTCCTTCACCAGTTTTCCTATACCAGGATCAGGTTGGGTTCATTTATTACAGCCAGAATACAGCCCTCTAGTCAGTTGGAATGGTAGATCAGATTTGAAGTCCTGAAGAAGTAAAAATGATAGGACAGAAATGGTAAAAAGAAAAGAAAGAGGGATGCACAGCAGAATAGGGTTGAACTTTTACAGGAGACAGGAACATGTGCTATTAATGAGGTACCATGGGACAAACTGGTTGGCTAATCCTAGTCCTTCTTTCTTTAGCCTGGTGAATCAGTCAGGAAAAGGTTGGTCTTTTTGACCCCAGTGCTGAAAGGCATCCTTTTTCACTGAAAGAGTCTGTTCTGCCAAAAGTCCAAAGAACAGTGCCTTATTAAAAATATCCAAAGTAAATTTATGGTTGCTATAAATGCAGATAATGTCTTTGTGAGAATTCTAAAGAACCTTCCAAATGGGTTGTATAATAGTTACCGATTTGATCAGGATCCTAGAAAATTTCCAAATAAGCCAATTTCTAGGTCTAAACATACATAATCACACATTTATTTAACTCCCTCTTACACTTCTTTAATAATTTTATATATTGTAGTGTATAGGAATGGGGTAGTATCCCCTTAAATAGCCTGTGAGTCATCTAGTGGCCCTCACTGTGTTTTGTGTTTCAGAAACCTCCATAATCCTGCCGGAGCAGCACTGTATACAGGGCCGGCTCCAGGCACCAGCGCAGCAAGCTGGTGCTTGGGGTGGCCCATGGAAGGGGGCGGCACGTCCAGGTCTTCGGGGGCAATTTGGCGGCAGGTCCCTCAGCCCCTCTCAGAGGGAAGGATGTAAATGTAAGTAAATGTACTGATGTAAGCTAAACTAATATAGGTCAGTTGTAAACCATTGTGTGTGTGTCAACACACAGTTTTACACTGGTTTAAACAAATCCGTTTTAAAATCTATTTAATTAAACTAGTGCAAATTATGGGTGTAGACCAGGCCACAGAAAACAGTGCTGCCTTGAAGTTAAATCTGGAGACTGGGGTTCCAATTCTGGCTCTAACGCTGGCTTACCGTGTGACTTTGAACAAGTCATTTAATAACTCTGGGCCTCGATTGTCCAATCTGTACAGTGGATAAAATAATACTCTTATACTTAGGCTTAATCATGGCTTTAAGTCACAACCATAGATAGGTGGAGGCACTCTGCCATATAGGGACTCCTGCTTTAAACAGTGCCCCTTAGTGTAGATTGCTGTGTCACCCTTTGAACGGTTATAATATGTTTTCTGCCCTCTCCATAGAGCCAGTTCAGCTTGCTGGTACAGGGTATAAGCCAAAGATTTGATCCTTTTGGAGAGGCTGGTGTCTGTAGTGGTGCTAGCTTGGCACATCTCTTTTACTCAGGGACCAAAGCAGGTGCCTAATGTCATGCTGCTAAATCCATATTTAGGCACCTAAATAAGTGGCCAGATTTTCAAAAGTGCTGAGCACCCAGCTGTATTAATTTGATGTCTAAATATGGAGATAGAAGCCTAACTTTAGGTGCCCATTTTTGAAACTTTTGGCCAGGCATTCAAGGACTGCAACTTGCTCAGTCCATGCACAGGAGGAGGATGGGGAAAGTTCCTTGTGTCTTCTTACCCAGTTGCAAATCTGTGTAAGACCAGACATGGACTTGCCCTTACCATTTGCAAAGCATATTAGGATTATTGGATTGAAGGTGCTACGCTATTTCTAATGATTTATGATAAGTCTTATACAATTAAGTAGGACAGTGTTAATTTATCAGTGTACTATTTAATAACAGGCTTAAAATATATTTGATAAAAATGTTTAAGAATAAAAATGCTATTTAGAGTATATACTAGTTGTTTGTATGCTCTGTATATTAAAACCTATTGCTAAAATGAACTTAGAAGAACTGTTTGTATGGTGGAAAATATACTAGCAGGAATATATTTCCTTAAATTTTACATTAGAGTTCCTTTTAATCTCAATGAGACAAGAGGGTGTGATTGAAAGCATTCAAAACTCAAGGGTTCTGTTATCCTGCATTGTGTATTCCTAGTTAACACCAAAACAATGACTGTTTTTGCATCGTTTACCGGAAGCCAGATTCATTTATCTCTTCTTTACATACTAGAAAACTAATGCTAATTCTGACTCTATGACACTTCTTATCATACGAGGATGGTATAGTTCTTCATATTTTTACCTTAGGGCTACTCTGGCATCACAATAAGGTGCACCAGGGCATCGTTAAAAGCACTCAACAGATGCCTTGTTATGCTCTACTTTTTAATTTGAACCTTGTACCTTGACTACATTTATTTAAGACACTTCTGACCCATATTCATCTCTAATGTAACTCTGTTGAAGTCCATGAATTAACATCAGGGGCAAATTTGGTCCTTTGTGTCAACAACCCTATTTCTTCATAATCAATCTGCATCAAGATGTTTGCAAGGTTTTCTCTACTTTAAATAAGGTGAATAGTTACTCATTTAAATAGCAAGTGTGCACACATGCACATACAGAGAGATAGATTAATAAGTACAAACAACAAAACTCCTCAATAGCTTTTATTGTATGATCACAGAATATCATTTCCAGCTAATGCCACTGAAGCAATGACAGACTTTACTACTGGGTATAAACAATACATAATGAGCATCTGAGGGACACTGAATAATTCCCATTAGTGAGGGAAGACCTTCATAATTCACATGTTGGTTTACCACTTCAGTTTATTAACTCTTACTCATTAGATAGCAACTGTATCCTCAGCTGCAACAATTGTTAACTTTTTTAGATTCCAAAGCAAAAGGGGATTTTTCGGGGGGGAGGATTTCACATGTGATTGTGATGCTTCCTGGGGGTACCCAGGGTTGTAAAGCATCTGATTACCACCAGCCCTTAGCATGAGGAAGCCTTGGTTGTGCCCGCAAGGACAACCTCATGGACTCCACCAGCCACAGGCAACACAAGCACTCCCCTTTCAGCCTACTTATGCACCACTGCACCTCTTCAGGTAGGCAATAGGCACACTCCAACCCCCAAACTGTCCAAGCATTCCCCTGGAGTGCCCACTCCTGTTCCACTGGACACACACAGAACTCACATATCTGCTGTTCCCAAAGGAACAATACACCACAGCTTACCAGTTTTACCTCAAGACCATTGCTCTGCTCAACTCACAGTGTTTAGATTTGTTTATAGTGAAATCAGCTTTAAGTTTATTTATCAAAGAACAGAGATTCATTTAATAGCAGATAGGTAGAAATATTGGAAACAATTGGTTACATATAAAATAAAATCATAACAAACCTTCCAGAGCCTTGAGTTGAGAAGCAAGGCACTCTCTTTGTCTCATAAAGATTAGTTCACCCAAAGTCTTTCTCCCAGCACTTAACAACCAGGACAGTTCTAATCCTCTGTTCCTAAGACAAGCATACTGGTGGCTTGTCCACTAGGTGAAGCTTACAGTGCAACTTCTTGCATTCTCCTAATATACCAGACTAATTCTTTGATTTTAGTCATAAACAGTTCAACCTTCAGCTGTGTGTTCCTTCCTACAGATTTTGTGATCTCTTGTTAACTTTACAATCTTGATTAGCGGTAGCTCCATATGCAAATAGACTTACATTGTAAGACACACAGTATGTAACTGTCACCCAGGAAGATAAGTGTCTACTGCCTGACTAGAATCTAACACCTTCTGGCGACCAGCCTTAACTTCCATATCTTAAGAACACAATTTTCAATATAGATACATAACTTTTTTAATAATATCCTTACATACATTTTGCAATGATGATGATGACCAGCAGGCTATGGGTTCTCAGTAGAGATTTCACATGCTAGCCTGTGGCTAACTATTATGTAGACATCAAACCCCTATGCACCCCTTATTCCATCTGTCAACTGGCACCAAAGGGTCCCTGGGTCACAGTGATTTACATGCATGAGTAATGGGGTGTGGTAAAGCTATTGAATTGGGCTTGGGGCAGCCTAGGCAAAAGAAAAATAAGTGATTGCTTGGGATTCCACATGCGTCTGACGAAGTGGGTATTCACCCACGAAAGCTTATGCTCCAATACATCTGTTAGTCTTAAAGGTGCCACAGGACTCTCTGTTGCTTTTTACAGATCCAGACTAACACGGCTACCCCTCTGCAGGGCCGGCTCCAGGCACCAGCTTACCAAGCAGGTGCTTGGGGCGGCCACTTCGGAGAGGGGCAGCACATCCAGCTGTTCAGCGGCAATTCGGCGGACAGTCCCTCACTCCTGCTCAGAGCGAAGGACCTCCCGCCGAATTGCCGCCGCAGATCGCGATCGCGGCTTGTTTGTTTGTTTGTTTGTTTGGCTGCTTGGGGCGGCCAAAACCCTGGAGCCGGCCCTGCCCCTTTGATACTTGACACATGTTTGGGTGTCACCTGCATTTCTGTGCTGTTGTTCATGAGCCAGCCCTATCTCTTCCTCAGATGGGAAGAGAGAGAGAGGCATAGGAAATTCACTACCTGATCTTGATCTTGCTCTCCGACAGAGATATACTAGAGTGGGTGGAAACTTTTCTCCTGACCCTAGGCTTCCCCTCTGGCACTGTTGGACTTGAACAAGAGGAAAGTCATTGCCTGATCCCCACCCACTCACAGTTATTCATCCCGGGAGCACCACAAATCCACATTCTTGTGTGGAATGCAGAAGCATGTGCATGGATTACAAATATGGGAAGGAGATTTCCTATTTGCTAGTATTACGTTTTAATGTAATTTCTTTACTGTAGAACTTATTTAAGAATATTCATAAACATGAAGAGACAGAATATTCTTGGGCAGTAAAGCTTTGTTGTTGCTGTTGTTTTTGTTGTATAGAGAGAGAATCAGTAGAAGGTAAGTAATAATATGCCCAAGTGCTTGGAATGCATATTTTTGGATGCCTCAGGAATGCAAACACTGACTAGGCCTATGGCACTTTTGCAGAGCTTTTGAAGAATGCCGCTGTCAGGTTGTTAACTTGCTCCCAAGCCTCAGAACATACTGTAGTTTCTTTGTTCATTGCACTAGTTCCCTGTGAAGCAGTGGATTGATTTTAAAATTCTGTTTCTGACCTATAAGACCTTCAATGGTCCAGCTCCTGCAAACCTACATAAGCTCTTTTCCCCACTTGCACTGCAGATATGAGTTCATTGTTCACCATATGCTATTGGCTCTAACACTGAAAGAGCAAAGAACTTTACATTTTGTGCTATATGTATCTGGAACGCTTTGCCAATTTGTAGTCCTCTCATTCATGATAAGATCTTTACATAGGAATACCACATTGGAAAACTGCAGCCTATGCTCGCCTGTGGCTAATGTAATTAAATTCTGATTGTTCTTTCAACACCAGTTTTAAAGCACTTTAATATATCTTAAAAAAAAGTAAGTGAAAACTGAAGAAAATATCAGAACCATGCAGTTTTATTTAAAAAGACACATTCATAAAAAGAGATTTATTGTTAAAATTCATTTTCGTTTTTTGTGGTTAAGCCAAATCATAACACACCACAGGCCTTTCAGTTCTACCTACACTGCTCAGCAAGAATGCACTTTCTGCTGAACAACTTGATTCTTAGAGCACAAAGGAAATACGTTTTCACCATTAGAAGTAAATTTCAAGTTAGCTTCTTTGTACAAAATAACAGTAGCCATTTGAAAAGGGACATACAATGGGTACAGTTAGGACTGTTACCTGCCCTGTTTTAAGTAGCAAACCTGAAGTCCACAGTTTGATCATGTGTCCATTGTCCTCTCATGTGGAAAGAATATGTTTTATATATTAGTGTGTAATATTTGTGTGTGTGTGTCATATGTGTAGGAACTAATATATGAAAGGGGCTATTTTCATAGATGATTCATTATATTAACTTATAATTCCAATGTGGATTTAACAAAATTACTAGATTGTTTTTCTCTGGAAGTAGATAGGATAGAAAATTATTATTTTACAATAGCATCCAAGAGGGCCAGTCAGGAATCTGGATACTATTCTGCTAGGTGTTACACAAACATTCAGGAAAAAGAACCCAGAGGGTTTGCAATCTTACAATCCTGGCTTTATGACATGATGAAACAGATGGATGAAAGAGGCAAACTGGTGGGAGAACAATGAGGGGAGTACAGGGTAACCAAAAAACAAGTGTGTTTTTGCATATAGTCTCAGTTAGGTAAACAAAACAAAAAGTCTTACCTTCCTACGTAAAAATAAATTATTTATGTTCTTTAACACAATATAATGAAGCAGTGTTTTAACATAAGTAACACTCTCTAAGCCCAAGTACACGTGACTTTTCATGTAAGAATGTTGGAAAAATGTCTGTTTTACACAGTGGATTCAAAATGGTTCACTAAAAGAGAAGAAATTCAAACCTTCCAACCCCTGAACAACCCCCTCCTCCCCCCAAAAAAACCCAACAACCAACCAACACCTTTTAATAGTTTAACAGAATACATTTTAATAGTTTAAAAACCATTTTATTTAATGTTTTCTTGCACGCCCAATCACCTTTTAAGCAATATTCTTATGTTCTCCAGCTGTTAGGGTGGAAACCTGCCAACAAAATGAAGAATTAAAAAGAGATATCACATATGGGAATGGAACTTGTTCTAGTCATTCTCCTAAAGCAAAAGAATGGAAATATGGATTTCAGGCTTCTATTCTTGATTCTGCTACTAATTTACACCCTGATCCTGTAAGGGCTATATATGCAAATATTTCCATTAGTTTGTGTGCTAAATCTAATACATAGACAACATAAATATTTTGATTCTGTCAGATAAGTATCCTTATTAATGATGTATTACCAGAATTAGTGATATGTTACCATATACATGTGATGCCTACAACTAAGAAGGAAAAGAGCAAAAGTGAGAAGAAACTCCTCAGTTTGACTAGAGTATCAAAAGTCAAATATTTCCACTGGTGATAACTAATCTTGCTGTAAACAATATATATTTTCACACAAATATGATCATGGTACAGATTTACTTTTAATATGTACAAAGAAAAATATAAAGATAAACTTGCTTTTCATTGTTTTATTTGTAAACATAAAATTAAATGAACTTTCGCAGAAAAATAAATTATATATATGCACAGACATTTTCATAAATGTTAATATTTTTTTCTGTGTTTGGTTTGTGCATCCATTCCATTATGGATAGTGGGAAAGGGTAACCCACTGATTTCGGTACTACTGTAGGATTTGGGAAACCTGGGTTCCAGGCCCTGCTCCACTAGACTTCTTGTTTAACTTTGGGCAAGTTACAGAGACTTTCTGTGCCTCAGGTAGATAATAGTGGTGCCTTACCTTAGATGGGTGTTGTGATGATAAATACATTAAAGACTGTGAGATGGACAGATACTATGGTAATAGGGGCTAAATCGGTACCATCGATAGATTGGAATTGATGTACGTGAAGTGATACTCTATATAGCAAAAACTTGGGAGTCAGAGCTGGGAAACTATGGTCTATTGCCAGTAATTATTTCTTCTATAATGCCAAACAAGAAAAGATATCTTTTAAAATTTTCTATGCCTGATAATGTGTGGGTCCAGTGAGACTTAGTCATTATTTTCTAAATTTGTAGAAATCCTAACTACTAGAGAGGTATGTTCCTTTTCTTCACACAAATCTAGTACTATCTTTTCACAGGCATAATGAACATAGCTCTGGGCATGATGAGAGGGTCTTTAAGTTGTCCTTCTGTGTATTCTGCAAGACTTGCATGATCTCACATTGTGTGATAGGTCTTATCCTAGGCTAAACTACTACATCAACATCCAGGCTCACACCCAGCATTTTGAAAGACTTGGGATCTCTCAGATTCTTTCCAATATGTCATCCTGCAATTCTCTCCTCCCCCCCCCCCCCCAACGTATTATCATACCAAGGAACTACATTATTTTTAGTGGTGGCATTTTAACTATAGCCTTGACTTTTTCTGGATCTGCCTCACATCCTTTGTCAATCATGTGCTCTAAGCAGCATAGGTGGGTTTGTCATAGAATGCATATTTCTCTATCACTACTCCAATGGCTTCAATTGCCATATATTAACCTTATATTGTGGTCTTCTTTGGATTTCTCAAGCTGTTATCCATACAAATTTTCATTAGAATTTTCCATTAGAAAATTTCTGGGACATTTTGATGCTATTTGGGAGGCAACATAAACAGGATCTTCCAAATAAGGTTATAAAATTTGTCAGCTAAAAAGTGGAGTGGAATGTGCCAAAATCTGCCAACGGCTTGTAGAAAGAATATTGTAATATTGCTGAGATTTTGTCTTCCATGGCAGCTAACTGGTGTAACAACATTCTTCTTACTAGAAGCAGTTTCATTCCTTTCTGTACCATTGATACTCTATCTACACAGCAAACATGTCAGAATACCCAGTTACAAAATAGTTATGTGCTAACCATGTGTAACCGTGCCTTAGTGGGTCACAACTGAGGATGCCACATTCAGGATGAACTGCAGAGAAATAGGGCAAACACAACCCAAAACTGGTGGTTATTCTTTTATAAGATATACCAAACCAGCCACAAAATTAAACTCCTCTTTTACCACACTGGCTAACAAGAAAACATAAAGGCAGTTTCCTCAGGCATTCCAGTTCTTATATCACCACCAAAAACACTGGATTCAGAGATGAGTGGTTCTTCACAACCAGTCTCCTCAAATAAAAGGTTCTTCTGATCCCAAAAGACCAGCCACACACCCAGGTCAATATATAATTTTGATCTTACCCAAAAATCACACTGATGCCAATCTTTTAGTATCTAAAATCTAAAGGTTTATTTACACAAAGAAAGAAAAAGAAAAAGAAAAAGAAAGGTGAGAGTTAAAATTGTTTAAAAGGAACCAATTACATACAGTATTGGCAAAGTTCTTGGTTCACGCTTGTAGCAGTAATGGAATAAACTGCTGGCTTAAGTCAAGTCTCTGGAATACATCCACAGCTTGGATGGGTCATTCAGTCCTTTGTTCAGAGCTTCACTTTATAGCAAAGTTCCTCCAGAGGTAAGAAGCAGGATTGAAGACAAAATGGAGGTGTTTCCAGGGCCTTTTATAGCTTTTGCCATGTGGAAGGCATCCCATTGTTCTTACTGTGGAAAATTACAGCAACAAGATGGAATTTGGAGTCATATGGGCAAGTCACATGTTCATGGCCAATTTCCCTCAGTCACTGCAGGAAGCCATTACCTACACTCCAGACAGCACGTTTACAGGACAGTCCACTCAGTGTAGATGGGCATCTCCGATGGTCTGTTGTCAACCAAGTGTTTCTTGATGAACCACTTAACTTGAATAGTCCCTCCAATATGTGCTGGCTAGCTACCTTGTAGGCGGTACCCCAGGAGCCAACATTTGATATCCGGCTATAGAGCCAATATTTATTACTACAAATACAAAAATGATACATGCCTACAGATAGCATAATCATAACCAGCAAATCATAACCTTTTCATAGACACCTCATTTGGCAACCCTTGTACAAAATTTGCTGCAAATATATAAAAGTGGTTGCAATAATGATCTATATGGTCATATTTTAATCAGATAATGTCACACCATGTTATGTCATAGGCTTGCTAAGCCAAATTGAATCATAGTACATGATAAGGTTCCTTTGAGGCCTAGTTCTAGATTGGAACAGCCCCACTGGAATACAGTTGTGTCCTAGCCATATTATTCAAGGTTTGTTTTTTCCTGTGTAGACCAGAAAAGAAGAGACAATGATGACCTAGAGGAATAAGTTTAACATTATGGAAGAAACAGAACGGAAGGAAGTGAAAAAAGAGGCTGAGAAGAATGGATCTGAGCCACCATAGAAAACCTTAGGATTTTTTGTGATATGTAGTCATACTCTGCAAAACTAAGGACCCATTATTGTTTGAAATGGATAATAGGAACATAGAAATTCCCATACAGGATCAGGTGTGATTCATCTAATTTGGTATCTAGTTTCCAGTAGTGACTGATACCAGATGTTTCAGAAAAAAGTGCAAGATAAGTGACCTTAAAGGATGTTATTTCCTAATCCTAGGCACTTAGACCTTGTCTACCCTAGCATGATTCTGAAAACTCTACAGGTTCTAGAGAAAACATTAGCATAGACAGAACACAGGTGCTTTTACCAGTGTCATTTAATACTCCATGCTACAATCTTCCTGAGCTCACTTGCAAAGTCCCTATTCAATCCATATTTAAGTCCCTCTTAAAGACGACTTCCACATGGTGCTTACATTGAATAGTCGAGTTGTGTGTCTGTGTGTTGCCTGTTATTCTACATCCTTTAATCACCATTAATTGAAAGACAAATATTTTAGAAGGAATATAAATCCTCATGTTTTAGAGTATAAACCAACCTCTAAGATATTTTTCATTCTGTCTAATGTAACGTTTACAGGACAGTCCACTCAGTGTAGATGGGCGTCAGTGTATGGATGGTCTAATTATCAATGCCTAAACCTTTCTTAAATCATCATAAGCTCTTACCAGCAAGATCTTGTGGCAGAGTTCCATAAATTAATTATGCATTTTGTTAAAAAATACTTTAGTATTTTTTGTTAAAAAATATTTTTCAAATTTGTTGCTTTTCAATTTAATATTATTTTTATATTATTCAATTTTAAATATATTTTTATATTATGACTTGAATCTGAAGAAGTGAGGTTCTTACCCACAAAAGCTTATGCTCCCAATACTTCTGTTAGTCTTAAAGGTGCCACAGGACCCTCTGTTGCTTTATATTATGAATGAGATTCATATCTTTTCAGTTGGTACATACCTTTTGTATTTTGATAACTTGAGGTGGTTTTCCTCCTCCCTTTTTTGATTAATGCTTTGAATTAAATTATTTTAAAATGTTACATCTGAATGACGTTCCAATGAAATCTTTTTTCATAATGTTGAGTTTGGGTTTTTTTGGTTGGTGTGTGTTTAAAAAAAAAATTCAGAATGTCTGTTTGAGTCTCCATGATGATTGGTAGAATGTCTCTAAGTTTTCTAATATATGTGAGAATTTGAGTTTTTGAAATATTTTGCTGTTGTTCCCCTCTTTTGGGATTCTCTGCAGGCAATTTACGTTAGTCTTTATACAGACAGATGTACATAAACAGAAAATGTTTTCTTTAAAGACACCATTCATGCAGAATTCACATTCTTGATTCTCAGCTTCAAGAGTGGGAATCCTGTGTCATGGTATCAAAGAAGCAGGATTACAGGTAATTATTTCCCCTTTATTATTTCAATTACAGTTTGTCAACATGGGTGTGCTCTCCTGGGAAGGGTTTCTTGGAGCCAGGTGTTGGTGTGAAGGCATGTTCTGTTGGGGCAGCATGGAAGCAAAGGAAGCACACATTGATTTGGTGGGCTAAGCTGAGTGAACAAGAACAAAGTAAACCCACGCTATCTTCTAGGGCTGCTTTAAGATAGAAGTGAGGTTGGTGCATATAGGCTGCCTCCAGGGCAGATAGCAGAGTGTATGTATGCTCTTGTGTGTGTAGGGGTGGGATGAGGAAACTCTAGGATACAATACAATAGGCACATGTTCTCTTTCTCAGGTATGTGTGGGAAGCTTTCTGGGTGGTGGTGGTGGTGGTGAACTTGAATGCCATCTTGGTGCAGCTATTTCCAGACCAGAGGATGGAGGCCATGAACACCGTTTATTGGGGACACAGGGAAGGGGCTACTTCCAGGCCAAGGAGGAGTGAGCTGCCTTGTATGTGTGTCAGGGTGACATTTCCAGGCCAGGTGGTGGTAGGCACATTTGCTTCTTGTGTGTCTGGGAGGGGGGTCTAGACCATGTAGTAGGCACCTAATGCACTCTTGTGTCTGTGTAGTAGGGTTGTTTCCAGACTGGAAGGTGTTTCGTGAGTTCATTCTCTCATGTGCACTATACAATTGCTTCCAGACTGGATGGCAGATGGAACATGTTCTCTTGTGTGTGAGATAGGCCTGCTTCCAGGCTGGATGAGTGTGAGAAGTAGGGTGACCAGATAGCAAGGGTGAAAAATCGGGACGGGGGTGGGGGGTAATTGGCACCTATATAAGACAAAGCCCCAAATATCAGGACTGTCCCTATAAAATCGGGACATCTGGTCACCCTAATGAGAAGCTAAAGCTCTCATAGTTCTGTTGGGGAAAGGTATTATATACTAACTCCAATTTCCAGCCATCACAAAATATTCTGCTCCCAAAACTCTCTCTTCCAGTAAACAGGTGTAAAAACTCCTGGTTCTGAAGCATCACCTGCAACGACCAAGGGGATTGTCCTAATACAGGGTGGCTGAAAAGGAGATCACACATCCCCACAGGAGTGTGCACTTGTGGGGAGTAGATGGACTTCAAGACGAGGGGCATGGATTCTTGGGGGTCACAAATAGAGGTGGGTACATGCCGGGGAGACGATGTGACCCTAGCAGTTGTGAGGGCGATCGTGCTGAGGGCCAGAATTACTAGGTGCTGTGGTGATGGGCATGGTGCTGTATCACCTCAGGTTAGCACAGTCGCATGGCGGAGCAGATCGCTACAGAGGTGCAAGGGAAATGTGGAGTGGTTAGGCCTGTGCGTCCCTCTGGGGCTGGCGTGGGGAGCAGACCTGTTGGTTGGGACGGGGTCGTGGCGTGTGTACAGGGTGGCGCCTCAGGGGCTGATGCACGTGCAGGGCGGTTGTCCCGGCGCCCTGCAAACAATATGCAGCTGCCTCCTCCTCCCGAGCAGGGCTCACAGACTGCCACAAGCAGAGGGCTGCAGCCACGAGAGCCGCCGCCCCAGCGAGAGGAGCCCCTGGGTCCACCAAGTTTCAGGTCCCCGCCGCGCAGCGCACCCGAGCCCCGCCCCACAGGGGCCACGCAAGCGCTTCTCTCACCCAACTACACCCACGCTGCTTCCGGGTTCAGCGGCTTTCACAAGATGTCTGCCGCTCTTAGCGCGCCTGCGCAAGGGAAAGATCGGCGGGAGTCAGGGCGGCGCAAGCGCACAAGGGGCACCTTCCTGTCCCCATCCCCTCCCCTGTTCTCCGAGTCGCGGTTTGTTTGTGCCAGTGACCTCAGTGCGTCAAGCTCAGCAGCCCCTGCCTCGCTCACGACCCTCCCCCCGGAGAACGATGCGAGCAGGCGGCCCAGCTCCAGCCCCCCACACCTCTTCTCCCGATCCGGCCTCCCAGGGCCGCCCCCTTAACCACCTGCGCTCACTGCCCCAGCCCCTCCTCTGCAGCCCCTCCCTCACACGGGGCCCGCCGGGCAGGGGTGGGAGGGTAGCGGGGTAGAAGGTGTTGGGAACTCAGGTGGGCGCCCTAGATCATTCTGTCCCTCGCGGCGTGGGGTCTCTGGTGGTGACCTTCCGTGTCACGTGATGGGGTCCCGCCGCCGCCCTGAGCTTTCTGCCGTGTAGGGTGCCCCGGTCGCGCCTGACGGAGAGAAACCGGCAGAGCTACTGTTGTTGCCCCGGGCAGGCGGCTGTCTGTCTGCGTGTTGTCAGCCGCCCCGGCGAGGCGAGAGAGTCAGTGGATCTGGTGCGGGATGGAGTGCGGACTCCTGTTTGTGAAGGCAATTGGCTTAGCCACTCTAAAGGTCCTTGGGCTGTGGGGTCCTGCCGTGACCTTTGTGAGGTGTGAGCCGGGCAGAAGCCGGTGCGGGGCCGGTGCCTGGCTTGCTACGCGCCGAGACCCGCCCCCCCCCCCCCCCCAACCTTCGGCAGCTGCCTGTCCGGGGCACGCGCGGATTTATGTGCTGGGAGCGGGGAGAGGCCGGGCGGCTGGAGTGGCAGCGGGAGGCGGCAGGAACATGGTGAGCGACGGGGAGGGCACTGGGGAGGCCGGGCCCCGCTGGGCGTGCAGGGAACATGGGGGCTGAGTTCGAGTAGCGCAATGGGCTGGCGGGCGCCGCGGTGCCCGGCCCGGGGTTCGGCTAGTGACTCCTGTGGGGGCCGCAGTGTCTTGTGCGTGTGGGCTTGTGGGGTACGCGGGGAAGGAGATTTGTGTCCGCTGCGGGTCCCGCAGCCTGGCAGTGGGAAGGGTGGGCATGAGAGGCTCCTCGGTCTGTGTTTCCCTCTGGGTTTGGCGGGGTCCCCCTCAGCCTAGTTCCCGAGCGTGGGGCAGAAATGGTCGGTAGGTAGCTCTGTTTTCCGCTTCCGAGCCAAGGGAGAAGTGATTTTCTTCACTACCGCTGCACATTTCCTCCTGGGGTTTGAGGGTGTTATTCTGGACGTGGTCTCGCCATCTGTGCCTGTAACTCTTCGGCGTGGGGGGAGCATCAGGTTAACTCTTGGTGGCCAGGATCTGCCCCAACATGCTAATGAATTGCTGGGAACTGGCGTATGTTCTCGCTGGCTTTTCTTCATCCACCCACTGTAAGTAACTAATAGAGTGCCCAAGTTTATTCAACTTCAATGTAATACATTAGGTTTTGTTTGAGACTTAAAAGTAATAGCAGGCGTGGCCAAGTAAAAGAATGGGTAGGCATGAGGGCTTGAAAACAAACGGAATTGCTTCAAAATTGATCTAGTTCTGGTAGTGCACTCCCAGAAGTAAACTTAAACTGAGCTAAGCTTTTGTTAACTGTAAACAAGGAATATGCTAGGTGTTTGCACCTGTGTAACTAGTGGTATTTAAAATCAATTGAGTTACACAAGTGCAACTTTTCATGTAAAGACCAGGACTGAAAATGAATGCAGTAAGTATTTTGATATTTGTTTAGAGAGAGGAATCTAAAACATCTTTTATACAGAAACTGATTTTTTTTTTATTATTTGTAAAGATTCAAGAAAAAAACAATGGTATGTAAGCATGACTCAAACGATTCAGCTTACAGAGCCCAGGCACAAGGATTTCTATTAAATAGTTGTGAGGTGTAAAGCAGTAGTTCTCAACCAGGTGTCCTAAGCCTCCCATGGGGCTGCAAGCAGATTTCAGGGGGTCTGCCAAGAGGGCCGGCATTAGACCCATCAGGGCCTAGGGCAGAAAGCTGAAGCCATGCTGCCCTGAGCCCCGCCACCCAGGGCTGAAGCCAAAGCCTGAACAGCTTAGCTTTGCGGGGCCTCATGCAGTTGCCCTGCTTGCTACCCCCAATGCAGGCCCTGGCTTTTATATGCAGAAAAGCAGTTGTTACCGCACAGGAGGGCTGTGGAGTTTTTATAGCATGTGGGGGGGGGCTCAGAAAGAAAAATATTGAGAACCCCCTGCTGTAGGGTATTCTGGTAAATTATGTGCAGAAGAACATCTTTACTTTATTACTATTTTCATTATTCTATGGGTCACAAGAAATACCCTATAAAAACCTGTGGGTTTGTTAACTTACTGAACATGAGACTTCTGGAATACTTCCATGGAGAATTCAGATCTTTGAATCAAGATTGGTAGCAGAGATCTTGATATTGCCAAGAGAGGAGTAACAATTTATAATCGGTTTTATGCATATTCAACATTATAGTTTTAGCAGCTTAAAAATCTGATATAGTTTGAAAAAATTTCATAGCCCAAAAAGAGAGCTGCAGCTAAGAGAGCCAAATGGATCATGAGTTAGTCACTGTTTGACTATCATTGTTGTAGCGTATGGCTTTCTGTGAGCTGAGGGGTGAAAACATTGTCTACTAGTGTCTCCTCGCACCCACAATGAGGAAGAGACCTAAAGACTTCCTCTGTTGGACCCTATCCCCTGAACCCACTGAACTGAACTGAACTCCACCATAAGAGGGTCATCCTATCCTCATTACCTGGCCCACTTATTTATACGTATGATTGCCTATAACCCCTGTATAAGTGATGTACCCTCACTGCTTGCTGACTCTACCTTGATTCATCCACCTTGTACCCCCCCATTGGGGATATTGCAGACTGTATGTGTTATGTGCTATACAACGTCAAAATACTAACATCCCCCTATACTCTGTATGTTACCCCCGATGACTAATAACTGAAGTTTCAACACTCTGTATCATCTATTTGTAAACATTTTCTAATAAAATTTTAAATCTGTTCTTATCAGTTTAATTTCAAGGTAAACTTACCCCCCCCCCCCCCCCCATAGTGTTTTCAGTTATATAGAGACCCTTAGGATATGTTTACACCAGACTTTTGTGCCTTGAGTGACTTGATCACTTAGTTCACATGTGGAAGATGTGTCCATGCAAGCCTTCGCAAACGTTAAGTACCCTGAGTTAATTGTTAGTCAAAAGTCTGGTGAAGACAGGCCCTTAATGTAAGGCTATGGGCTATGCCTTCCTTGCTGAAAGTGTGTGTTTACAATGAGATAATGAATGTTAGCTATCTCACTATAAAATCCTGGTAGAGACAAGGCTCTGTACTTTTACCTTGATAGAGGTAGGCAGGATCAACCCCAGATGGGAGTGTGTAGGGTTGACTTTGACTAGTTACACTGAGGTAAGAACTACAGTCTTGTCTCCCCTAAGATTTTACATTGAGTTAGCTGTGTGATGGAATGGCAACCGTCCATCTTAAAAAACAATGGTGTAAGCATCGCAAGCACTTAAAAAGTCCAATTCTGAAGTGATAGTAGTTTGCCACCGATAATGCAGGCATAACCTGGGGCCAGAAGAAGAAGCTGGTATGCTGCTAGTGCTTGAAGCCTGCTACATTTCTCATCTCTCCATTTTCCTCTCTGTCAGCTATCTATCTTCAGTGTATATGACTTTCTGGTGCAGTACAGCCCTCTATTGTAGCCTGTTGCTTATCTGCATCTTCTACTCCTGAGGTAATTCTGCACCAAAAAATTAAAAATTCTGTGCACAATATTCTAAAATTCTGCATATTTTAATTGTCAAAATAATACAAACACTGTAACAATATAATCACACCATTTTCAACTATTTGCTGACAAGTATTTATTTTGAAATACATTACCAAAATAATTGAAAATAGTGTGATTCCCGGCTGCTCTGTGCAGGGAAGGGGGAATCTCGGTCTCTGTCCTCCCCTTCTCTCTGCGTCCCCCCCCTCGCCGCCCCGCCCCAGCTGGGACTAATGTCCCTGGGTGGCCGGGGCATCCCCAGACTCCTTACCCCAGTGAGTTTACCTTCCCCTGGCTGCCCAAACAGAGGTGTCTGAGCTGCCGAGGAGGGGTGAGTGAGTACTGGTGCAGCTTCTCTTTGCTTCCCCATAGAAACCATTTTCTGCAAGGAAGCAAAGAAAATCTGCAGAGGGGTGCATTTTTCTGCTGCACTACAGTAGCGCAGAATTTCTCCAGGAGTAATCTTCCCAGCTTGTAGTGTTGACACTGAAGGTATTCAAGTTTCTCTTGCAACCATCCTTGACTCTGAACCTAGGTTGGCCCAATGGCGTTGGAGCATCTGCAGGTTCTCTATACCGAAGACCTTTGGAATGTGTCCATCGTGTCCATCGGGCGCAGATGATCAAGCCAAGGAGTTGTCTGTGTTTGAGACTTGGTAATTTTGCTTTCTCAAGTATTTCAGTGTTAGAACTTTGGTTTCCCACATGACATTTAGAATACAGCAAAGACAGCGGGTGTGGAAGGTGTCTAGCCTTTTCTTACCTCTGATGTAGGTAGTCCAAGTCTCTCCACAGTGTGCTCAAAATGAATGTCTGGTACACCCTTATCTTGATGCTCAATGCTGATTTTCTTTTATCCCATATACGCTTGATAAGTTGGTCGAAAGTGGTGGCTGCCTTTTTGATGCAAGAATTAAATGCGTCCTCTAGATGTTATCCAGTACAACAGATCCTAGATAGTAGAACTTGAGCATGAATTTTACTCTGGTGCTGCTAGCTATTAAAATATCTGGTGCAGTCAACACACATTGTGCCATAATCTTTGTCATCTTTTGTTCAAATTCATCACAAATGAGTTAGTTATCAATGTAAAAATGCACAAAGACATAGCCATAGTCATGTTAAGGAAACTTGGTAGGGAATCCAATATAGTTGTATTTTTTGTCCATACAGGCAATAAGAATGTGTTTGGTTTTATAACCCTGGCCATGTGGTTGTTACCCAATCCAGAGTCTGAAAAACTTTTACCAGATGTCTGTTAAACAGTAAACTAAAGCTATTAGCCAGAGGCCACTATAATGTACAGAGATATACCTATCTCATAGAACTGGAAGGGACTCTGAAAGGTCATCAAGTCCAGCCCCCTGCCTTCACTAGCAAGACCAAGTACTGATTTTGCCCCAGATCCTTAGGTAGCCCCCTCAAGGATTGAACTCTCAACCCTGGGTTTAGCAGGCCAATGCTCAAACCACCGACTATGAAAGATGCAGGGGAAGGAGGTCTGGCTGTGAAGTCCAGTGTTGTGGTGAAAAGCCCGGTATGTCCCATTTTTCACGCCTAGCAGCTGCAAAGGGCAGAGGATGCTGTCCTTGAACTCTGCTTGAAAACTTAGTGTTTCATATCATCATCCAAGCTGGTCAATGTCTGAGTAATTTGGGGGATTGAGAGCCACTTCCTCTCCCAGCTGCTGGAATGGAGGAGGAGCAACTTTCTTTCATTTTCCTGGCACCTCAAAGCCACCTGCCCGAGGGGTTTCTCACAGATACCCTTTTCCTCTGTTTTTTTGGGTTGTACTTCCCAGTTTCAGTGTCTAGGAAGAGAGTTAAATTTACTTGATGCTTGACAGTTTCACTTTTGCTCTTAGGGCTCTGAATAGCATCAGCAGAACAGTTTTTTGCTAGCTTTACTTTTCTAGGGTGTGTCCACCCAAGAACTCTTTGCATAGTTTGTCTAGTGTAGTATCAATGCAGCTGCAACAGTGGAAAGCATTGGTGTAGAGCCAGACTAGCTAATAATGCCTCTGCTAGTGCTTAACAGACTGCGCAAAAGTCCTAGTGTAGACAGTCTGAGCGTTGAGAGCTGTATAACAGAGGTACTAGATATTTGCCCACAGAAGTGAGAAGATAGTGCCCCATTTATGTTTTGAAAGAGATCTTTGTAATCACAAAGACTAGAAATTTACCTTTTTTAATAAAATGAAAGCTTTAAATACTTTGGAAATTGATAGCTTCAACCATCCCCATCCACATATTCGCTAGGGATGGCTTTTTGCTTTCTGCTTTCATTTAGCATGAGCGAGTGGGCACTTTAGATTTAATTACTAAATGTCAAAACTTAATCTGGTTTCTTTCCATTGTAGCTGGGTTAGGCTTTCTGGACTAGTTCTCCCTGTGGCAGGTGATTCCACAATGCATTGTACTATGTGTTAGTGTTTATGAGGGTCCTTCCAGTGTCACTGGGTTAGTCGCTTCAGTGATGATGCCACTTATATAATAGAAAGTACTTCAGCTCTGGCCAGAGGATAACCACAGAGTCCACTTAATTGCCAGCATCCGCTTTTGCAAGAGAGTGTTCATTTCACAAAATAGTCAGGTTGTTTGTATGCTCACATGGCCTTAAGTTACATCTGGAGCAAAACTCTATTTCTTATAATACAGACAGCCTATTTATAAATAGAATTGTGGAAAAACTTAGTAAGTTATGAATCACCTGCGAGTCTAGGAGAATATAAAAGCATTCAAGGTCTGATATAAAAGTCTGGAACAATAATTTCTCTTGGTGGGTGGTGGAGGATCGCTTGCCATTTGTGTGATAAACTTGGGGCATGTCTACACATAAAATGCTACAGCGCCACAGCTGCACTGCTGTATGCTTCACTGTAGACACTATCTTCGCTAACAGAAAGAGTTCTTACATTGGCATAGGTAATCCACTGGGAGGCGGTAGCTAGGTGAAGGGAAGAATTCTTCCATCGACCCTGTGCTGTCTACCCTTGGGGTTAGGTCGGCTTAACTACGTTGCTCAAGGGTATGGATTTTTCATATCCTCGAGTGATGTAGTTAAGTCGACTTAATTTTCTAGTGTAAACCAGGCCTTGGGGTTGAATATTAAACTGTTCTCCATCCCCCAGATACTCAGAGGAGCTCATGGCAATCAATGGAGTGTGTGTCTGGCAAAAATGGTGGCTTGGTGGAATGGGCATGTGGTTCCTAACAGGGTGGATAAAAATCAATGATTTAAAAAAAGAAAATCAGTTTTTTTTTTAAATTTAAATAGGTTTTTCCTTCAAAAAGCATTTTATCAAAAAAATCAGATCTAAAGATCGTTTTAATTAAGATTATAGCTCAAAGATATCTCAGCATGGAATAGGGATTATAAATTCTGATTCTATAGCATGAGGCAATATATGCATGTAACGTTTAAGAAAAGTTTTGTAGCTGAGTTCCAACAGTTCATGGATTAGGGACCCAATTTTATGGGGTTCCACAGGCTTCTGTATAGATTATTTAGGTTAATCTTTCTATTTACCCAGTGGGACTCAGTGCTCAGTCTAGAAGATACCATCAGAGATGCTTAGTTTTGCAGTTCTCAGACTGTGGATTTGTTCTCCAGAGGTAATATGCTTGTTAACAGCAAAAATGTTTTTAAATAAATAAATAATATATAGAGGTGAGAAATAAGACCTCAACTCTATTGTCCCTCTGCAAATTTGTGTACACAGAGTCAATCCCTTACCTCTCTCTAAAAATGCAAAGTTTTAACAAGTTCAATGAATAGAAGATTGTTGGGTGCGGAACAGACCTGGACAAGGCAGAAGAAGTCTGGAGATAAATGTAAGAAGCGAGGGATATATGCTTGTTTTGTTAAAATATTATGTTTGCTGTTGAAGAAAATCCAGAATATAGAACGTTGTTGTTTTAGTTAAATAAAACAATTTAAATGTCTGTCTGGTGATGTTCTCCTCCTAATACAGCTTAGTAAGAAAATCCTCCAAATATTAATTATTAACCTGTTGAATTGGAGATGGTTCACCTCCCAATGACTTCATAAATATCTGCTTCAGTTACCTTTGGTAAATGAAATAACCAAACAATCGTTCATTTTCTGATATAGCTGTAAAACTAATCTGAAAAGTTTTCAAAATAAATCACTGTTTAAAAATGGATAGTGTGTACCTTCTAAAAATGAAACCTACATCTATCTCTGAGTTGTGAAGAATATGTATTAAGGTTATAACAACCAACAAGAATGCATTTTTATGTAGAAAACTGATTAGAGTCTTCCTGACTAGTGAACAAATCCACCCTGGTTCCCAAAGAAAAGTTTTTCATACATTCCAAGGCCAGAATCTGACTTCCTGTATAATACAGGCCAAAGAACTTCCCCAAAATAATTCCTAGAGCATATCTTTTAAAAACATCCAACCTTGTTTTAAAAATTTAGTGATGGAGAGTCCACCATAACCCTTGATAAAATGTTCCAGTGGCTAATTACCCTCACTGTCAAAAGTATACGCCCTATTTCCAGTCTGAATTTGTCTAGTTTCAGTTCCCAGCCTGTGGATGGTAGTATAGCTTTCTCTGATAGAATGAAGAATCCATTATTAAATATTTGTTCCCCATCTAGATACTTATAGGCTGTAATCCTCACCCCTTAATCTTCCCTTTGTTAAGCTAAATAGATTGAGCTCTTTTAGTCTATCACTGTAAGGCATGTTTTCTAACCCTTTAATCATTCTCATGGCTCTTCTTAAATCTGCAGTTATCAACATCTTGCTTTAATTGTGGCCACCAGAACTGGACACAGTACTCAAGCAGTGGTTGCACCAGTGCCACATATAGAGGTAAAATAGCTTCTCTGCTCCCACTGTGGCTTCCCCTATTCATGTATCCCAGGATGGTGTTAGCTCATTTGGCCACAGCATCACACTGGGAGCTCATGTTCATCTGATTATCCACCATGACCACCAAATCTTTTTCAGTCACTGCTTTCCAGGATAGAGTCCCCCATCTTTTGTTCATACATGTATGTTTCCATTTAGTCCTAATAAAATGCGTATTGTTTGCTTGTGCCCAGTTGACCAAGCAATACAGATGGCTCTGAATCAGTGATCAGTCCACTCTTCATTATTTACCACTCCCCCAATTTTGGTGTCATCTGTAGACTTTATCAGTGAAGATGATATGTTTTCTTCCAGGTCATTGATAAAAATGTTAAATAGCATAGGGCCAAGAACCAATCCTTGTGGGACCCCATTGGAAACACACCTGCTTGATGATGATTGTTTGGTCTCAAAATATCACTGTAAACCATCAGTTAGCCAGTTTTTATTCTGTTTAATGTTTGCCATGTTAATTTTATATTTTGTTTTTAATCAGATGTTGTGTGGTACCAAGTCAAACACCTTACAGAAAGCTAGGTATATTACATCAATACTGTTACCTTTATCAACCAAATTTATAATCTCATCTAAAAAGGGTCTCAAGTTAGTTTGAGAGAATCTATTTTCCATATACCCATGTTGATTGGCACTATATTACCCCTCTTTAATTCCTTATTAATCAAGTCATGTATCAGATGCTCCATTATCTTGTCCGGGATTGATGTCAGGCTGACAGGCCTATAATTACCCAGGTCATCCTGTTTACTTTTTTTAAAACTTGGCACAACATTCTTTCTTCCCATCATGTGGAGCTTCGCCTGTGTTCCAGGACATATTGAAAATCAACATTAATGGTCCAGCAAGCTCCTCAACCCCTTTTTTTAAACTCTTGGATGCAAATTATCTGGACTTGCTGATTTAAGAATGTCTAACTTCAGTAACTACTGTTTAACGTCCTCCAAAGTTACTAAGGGAATAGAAAGTGTGTTATCACCATAGAATGAGATTATATCGTTTGTGTTTCCTCAAATACAGAACTGAAATATTTATTAATAATGAAGAGGTCATTGATAATTCTACCGTTTCCATCTATGAGCTAAGATGTGAAAAAAAATTATTTTTGTTCTTAATATATTTTAAAAACCCTTTATTGTCTTTAACTGTGTTGGCTGTAGACTTCTCCTTGTGTCTATGGGCTTCCCTTCTCAATTTTCTGTAGTTCCTAACTTCTGATTTATAAACATTACTGTCTATTTCCCCTTTCTTCCATTTGTTATATATTATTTTTATTTTTTATAGCTGACTTCACCTCCCCTCTAAACTAGTTCAGCTTTATTTATTTATTTTTAACCAGCAAAGCCTTCTTTCTGAAATGTGGGATTGACTCTTTGGGCACTTAGTGAAGTGTTCTTAAATGATTTCCAATTATCATTCAGATTTTTCTGATACAAATTTTCATCCCAGCTGGTTTTACTCATAATTGTTTTCAGCTTTGTGAAATTGGCCCTATTAAAGCACCAAGTATATATATTACCAGTCTAGAGACTTTATTGTGCTTGCACATTACAAATGTGATCAAGTCATGATCACTTGTATCTAAACTTCCATTAACGCTTAGTTCTGTGATCAGTTTTTCTTTATCTGTTAGGACTAGCTGTAATAAAGAATTCTCCTGTGTTGTCTACAGCACTTATTGAATTAGGAAATGGTCCTCTATAATGTTTAGAAAGTCCAAGGATGTTTTACTATTGGCAGCATGAGACTTCCAGCATAGGTCACTCCAGTTGAAGTCCCCCATGATTATGCAGTTTTTTCCTATGCATTGTAGATAGATTTGTAAGGAGGTGGTCATTCTGTTTGCCGCTGTGATTTGGTGGTCTGTAGCAGACACCATTTAATATCTCATCTTGTGCTTTATCTGTTAGGACATTGATCCATAAGCATTCAAGATAATTTTCTTCCGAGTTATCAGTGACTTGGAAACAGGTAATGCCATTTTTGACATATTTAATTTTCATTTGCTGGTAACCATTAAAACATGTTGATTTGCAACTTGGTTTAGCTTTTACACTAAATCTGTGGCTTCTTTTTGCTAACCAGGTGCATGTACTATACTTATACATATTTATTTAAGCAATTATGTAGCTTAACTTACATTTATTTAGATTCTTAAATTTTGCATTTTTTATTGTGTTAGAAAATGATGAATGATGCATTTCTTATTTACTGGATGATTAATTCTTAACTTGTGATTTGTGTCCAGCTTCATCCGGATGGAAACTGAATCCAATTAAAAATGCACTAAAACATCAATTTAAAATTGCTTTATTAGTTAAATAAAACTACCTTAAATGCCTGGATACATAAACTTTTTGATCAACTTTTTTCTTATCAAAACTTGCTTTTCCTTTAAAACTGATTTATTAAACGAAGGAAGCATTAGCTATAGTGAATTGAACTGATTGTTTCTGGTCACCATGTCCTTCAGGACTTTAGAACTAGTAGATCTCATCTTCTCACACCTACTTCTTATCATAGATTGAAAGAAGAAAACAAACTTTTTTCTGCTTTTTCAACTCCCAGTTGGTTTCTTAACTTTGAATGAACTCATTATTGAAATGAACTAGTTGAATAAACTGAAATGAAGAGAATATGCAGAAGAGGCTACAGCTATCCAAATCTGGTTACTGCTATCCAAAGCTTTGTCAGATTCTGTTTCCAGGTGCTTAGCCAGTGACTTACACCAGATCAGTAGTTTTACTTATTAAAACTTTGGCAGCAGACATGTACTGCTTAATATATTTTTTTTAATTTAATTTAAATGATTTTAATAGATTATTGTAAATTTAGGCTTCAACATAGGTTGTCATAATTTCAAATGTAATTTTAAATAGGGACATTTTTAAAAATCTGTATTTAATTTAAATAAAAAAATCACCCTATTTTTATCCACACTGGTGCCCAGAGTCCCAGGACTTTGGAGTGGGAGCAAGGTGGTGCTTTTTTACTTTGGTGATAAACGCTGTATTAAATAATTCACGAAGGTGTCTGCATGAGATGCAGGAGGACACCGGAATCCCTTTCTTCTTCAAATCTCTTTATAGAACACCTCCACAGTGGTGTGTGGAGGAGGAGCAGGTGGTGGTGGTGGTGATATCATTGGGAAGCAGAGAGCACTTTTCTGTGGGTCTCTAGAGGGGTGGCATCCTTCAGATAGGAAATGGCTGCAAGCATTTTCAAATATCTGTGTGAGCCTGTTGGTGGGTATGCATGCACATCAGAGAACTTTGAGCTTGCACATCCCTTACTGAGTCTATTCGTGCTCCCAGGTTCTTTGTCTTACACAACAGTAGAGACAAAAAAGCAACAAAAAACAGGAAAACTGTTCAACAAGAGAATGTTGAAGGACCCTAAGATGCAGTTACCTTTCTCAAAATTAGATTTATTAACATTTAATATATACAGAACTTAAATTGCCTTTAAAGACACTCTTACTAAACCTACTTGTCAGATAGAAATAATATGACTTTGTCTTGCAGATGTTTTGTGGGGTTAATGTCTACATGAAAGTGTTCTCTCATAATCACTATCCCTATCTTCCTTGTCCTTCCTACCTGGTGTCTCGGTGACCTATGTACACATTAGTTTTGGGTTGCTATTACACACTGAGTAATATTTGATTTATACTTTAATATAAGAAAAGACCCTCTGAGCTTTTCCAAGATGCGAGCTCCAGCATACAAGTGTCCATATTAATGTTATACTGTACGTACAGAAAAGTGCAACTTTATAACAGTGGGCACATGGCTAGGTGTAATTACTGTTCCAGATTGACTAAGAATTGCACCCATCTTAGGACGGGCCGGGCCAGTTTGTTTACCTGCCGCATCAGCAGGTTCGGCCGATCGCGGCTCCCACTGGCCGCGGTTCGCCATCCTAGGCCAATGGGGGCTGTGGGAAGCAGCGCGGGCCGAGGGATGTGCTGGCCGCGGCTTCCCGCAGCCCCCATTTGGCCTGGAGTGGCGAACCGCGGCCAGTGGGAGCCGCAATCGGCCAAATCTGCCGACACGGCAGGTAAACAAACTGGCTCAGCCCGCCAGGGTGCTTACCCTGGCGAGCCGTGTGCCAGAGGTTGCTGACCCCTGTCTTAGTGTTTCTACACTTAAAACGCAACAGTGTAGACGTGACCTATGCTGGTGGGAAGGGTTCTCCTATCAGTACAAGGAATCTACTTCCCTAAAAGGCAGTAGCTAGGTCAACAGAAGAATTCACAGCCCTGAGAGAACTAGCTATACCAATGTAAGTTCCTAGTGTAGATCAGCTCTTCTTTTTGTCTCATCCATAGAATATATTCTCCTTTTTAAGTTCTTTGCAAAAGGGTCTGCCATTTTCTGTGTTTGTAGAACATCTACTACACTAGGGTCCCAGCCTGGTTGGCCTCTAGCTACTGGAATATAAATATTAAATGCTAGTACATCCTATTCAAAATAAAAAGTTATGCTTCTGAGTCAGTAATACACATGACCATATACTGCCACTGTTTCCTCCCCACCTTGAACTGAACGGAAGGGAAGTAATTTTTAATTTGGAAATGTTCTATCATTGGTCAGATGGCATTTCTCTACCCCTCCTTCCCCCAATCACATGTAACTTCTGGCCTCCATAAATATTGTTGCATCATTGGGGCTGGAAAAGATATAGGATATTGCACTACATTCTACTAAGAGCCTTGGTGGCCTTGAAAATGCAGCACAATACTTGTTTTCTACTACTCGAAAGTTTTTCAGCTTTTTTTTGTGTGGGTTTGCAAGTATAGTTAAAGTAAATGTATGTTCTGAATTAAACTTCAAAGAAGACTTTTGTGCATTTGCTTCAGAATCTTATTTCTGAGACTTGTGGATTTACAAAGAGTTTCTTGTTGAAGTTGTATTTCTAGGGATGATATTGTAAGTTTGCTATGGATCCCACTAGCCAGTTTCTCAGGAATATAGTGGTCTTCTTGTTTGGCAGTCTGTGGGTATCCATGTTAATTCTCAGTCAAGGTCCTGATCTTGCAAACAATTATGTATGAGCTTAATTTTAACATGCAAGTAGTTCACTGACTTCAATGGAATTGCCTGTGTTTAAAGTTAAGTGTTTGCAGGATCTGGTCTTTAGGTACAAAGCCAAACATGTATGTTTGAGATCAAAAGGAAAAAATCCTAGATTGTTCTTGTGTCTGAAAATGACCTTGGACAAAGTCAATATAGAGAGGTTGAAATGGAGCCTTGGCATACAACTATTAACTTTGGTGATCTTTACTTGGTACGCTTGGATTTAATTCTTATCTAATGCTTACTTAATCCAACCACACACTATAAAATAAGGATATAGAAATGTCCTTTTGAGAGGAGTACTTTGAGAACTTGTGTTAGGTAAGTGTTTATCTATAACATTTTATTTTATTTCATTTGTAAACATAGCACAATTACGTGTCTGAGATAAGTGATACACGTGTTTTGCAGCTTTATCTGAATTATTCATTCTTTACTTCTGTTCACTTTGTTTTTAACTTATCAAAGTTCTATGTACCTTTTTACAGTAGTAATGATGTGAAAGTCATGATCTCTGGAATACACTTTGTTCTACCTTCCCTTTTCATTCTTTTTTTTTTTTTTTTTTTTTTTTTTTCCAACTTTAGAGGTCCTTCAAGGATAGGAGGCTGCATCAGGAACCTTGAAGAGTCTTGTCTGTGCTAGGACTATGTTTTACTAAAACTTCACTCTTGCCCACATGAGTTGAGCTTCATTGTTAAGAGCACTTCTGTAAATAATGCACTGGCAGCTGCTAGCATTTTAAACCCTATGTAAGACAAAGTGGTGAAAATTCCCATGCCCTGGCTACCCTGCAACTTAACATAGGTGACAGCACTAACAATGAAAAACACATATGCATTTTCCCAGCAAAATTCCATTAAAGGGACTGTTAATGAAAGGTGTGCTATATCCTGTGCAAGCAAAAGAGACTTTATTGTTCTTGGCTACATGGTTCACATGGTCGATGACATTTAATTTTAGAATATTGGCTTTCTAAGTTGGGAATAGGGAGCAATACAAATTTAGTAAGGTGAAAAGTGGTGTATGATTTGTATGAAAAATAGTCCAAATATCTGAAACTTGATTGATCTAGAGAACAGGTATAATACTCATAGTGGGACTGTAAACTTTCCCACTCTACCTTGCCATGGTGTCTTAAATCTGATTTTTGAAAGTACCATTTCTATGCTAAAATCGTAGTTCAGTTTCCATTCCTGTTCAATCTTTGGTCTCTCTGCTGCCTGTCAATATTGGTGGCAGTTTTGTGATTTGGGTTCTGTTTGCTGGATACCTGATTGACTCATTTAATATATGCCTCGGAACAGCTGTAAGATGTTCACCATTGACCTGGTCTGGGTTTATATCAGTGAACTGAAGGTAAAAGGCTCTGTAGGCATGATGTTCAAATTCCTGGAAATCCTGCTGTCACTTGGAGTACAGAGTTGTAATTAAGGGTAGTGGAGAGAGAGAGAGAACCGCTCAGATATAAATTAGTATTGAAGCAGTGTTTTTTGTTGACCAATTCTGAATCTATATGTAGTTTTCTGAAAAAAGGATTATTACAGTGTAAGTTCTCCCTATAAGGTCTCTATTTGTATAGAATTTTACTTGCCAAATGTTCTTACCTTTCAGAAATTGATACTTCTGAATTTTGAGCATTTTTATTTATTGTATTTGTTTGCTTCTATGGCACACATGCAGTTTATTGGGGGGTTATGTATATTTATGGAATAAAATGTAAATAACATCATAGCTTGTCTTTCAACTATTGAGTGGTTGGCTTGTATGTAAAATGTACCACAATTATATTGCAAAAAGGTCACAAAGATTAGAGTGAAGTGCTACATAATGGCTGTGCTAGCTTCCACATTGGACTTACAGGGAAAAAATATTGTTTCTTTATCCGTAAATGAGACTTGGAAAGTTTTTTATTTTTCTTAGCTTCTTTTTGTATTAGAAATTCAGATCTTGTCTGCCCCAGTAGACTTTAGGGAACATCTTTTCTGGGAAAATGTACATTTTTTTTTTTTTCTGTATCAGTGCTTAAAAATGCCAGCATCCTGAGTACAATATAGCTTTTACCTGCAAAGAGAGACTTACAAATTTGTTGGTTTAGAACAGGGGTAAGCAACCTGTGGCACATGTGCTGAAGGCGGCACGCGAGCTGATTTTCAGTGGCACTCTCACTGCCCGGGTCCGGTCCGGGGGGCTCTGCATTTTAATTTAATTTTAAATGAAGCTTCTTAAACATTTTAAAAACAATAGTTTAGTTATATATTATAGACTTATAGAAAGAGACCTTCTAAAATGTTAAAATGTATTACTGGCATGCAAAACCTTAAATTAGAGTGAATAAATGAAAACTCGGCACACCACTTCTGAAAGGTTGCCGACCCCTGGTTTAGAAGATAAATCCTGTGATGACTGGAGAGCTAGTAAAACAACATCCCAAGTCAGTGAAAGAAACAATTGAGAGGAAAGGATTTTTATTCAGATTATTTCACTATGTGCTTACTTTAACACCTTCAGTTACCAATTAATATGGGTTACGGCCTTACCCAAAATTGGCAAAAGTAGAATGGTAAGATATACAATGTTCTATATAAGTTCTCCCCGATGATGTGCTTGTGTTATGCTTCTTCACAGATTCAAGGGGGAATGCCTTTCAAGTAATTGTCAAGGGCCTCATGGCTTCTTTATTGAAATATCAGGATTTTTTTCAACATATTGAAACATGAACCTTTAAGTTAAACCACTGAATGCAGTCACTAGTAGTGGTATTGTGAAATGGTGAGAAGTAAACTACAATCTGTTTGGCAGCATGACATTAAAGTCACAAACTTCGTATTTTTGGGTAGTGCAGAGTGAAATCTTAAGATTAAAAAATGGTTGCAAGTAATATCTTACCCATAATAAATCGTAGAAAAATGTCTGGTAGGATATGGTGCCCAAGATTGAAAGTCACCCTCTGGTTGCGGAAAGCCTTTGTACGTTACATATCTTTACCAAGATTGCAATTGTGAAAAAGCATAGCTCAAATACAACAACCCGAGTGAAGAATGAATTATATAAGTTACAGTTTTTATATATAAAATAAAATCTTACTCCAAACTGGCAAAGGTGGAACTTGAAAGGCCATAACCCATGACTGTTCTCAATCTGTTTGTGTTTTTAAAAAAAAAAAAAAAAAAAAAAACCTTTAAAAAGTAACCGAAAAAGGTTTGTTTTTAAATAGGAGGTGTATCCTTTTTGGGTTTTATGATGTATAAAGGTTGCCTGCAAAGCTTTTTTCAAAATAAATAAAATATGCTTCTTTCTCTAGAAAAAAAATCAGGAACAGAGAAAAACAAATATATTTACCTTTATGCATACACATCATTTTGGGAAGCTCTCAAACCACACCACGGGGCTTTATAAAATAGTTAGGCGAACCTGTCCACAAATTAGATCAAGACAGTCATGTTACACCATGCTGAATAGTGACACATACAGGAACTATTTGCTAGCCATGTTGCATGAGGGTATTATGCAAGCCTTTGCTTTAGTGTATTTTACGCAGATAATCCAGAAAGATGTTCAGAATATAAAAGAAAATTTAAATTTGGAGTCTCAAACCTGAAACCCTACCACTTTGAAACCTATGAACCACATAGTTACTTTTAATGCCCCAAAACACACCATGCAATGGTGAGACTTGATATAGGATGTTTCTTTGTAGTTTTTTTCCATTTTGAGAAACAAAGCATTAATCTGGTATGAAAGGTGTTTTGGTGAGTTCTGGGGAAAGAGGAACTCTATTTGGACAGTCAGTGACAATAATTCCTGATCATGTGCATAATGGACTCAAATTACCTAGTAGGTTTGGTGATGTCTCATAACGATAACTTGACTAAGGAGATGAATTTGTGTGGATGTGAGAACCGACACCCAAATATACAGATACCTAAGACCACCCACTGGACCTGGTATGTTATGTGAAAACTACAAACTGCCTTGTTTTCATGAGGATTTTACCTTGTATTAGTTAACTTGTGTTAGCTAATTTGGGTTGAAAACCTACCTCTTTTCCCCAGTAAGGAAAAGGCCTCAGAGGCAATTGGTGGGCATGTGTGTGACAGATTTCAGTTACCAATCTGCCTGAGGCATCAGGTGGTTAGGCTGAGGCCACAGGACCATGTGGGGAGGAGATGACGAAACATACCAAGGGTTTAAATTTTAAAGCTTTATTAATAAAATAACAGCGGAGAGTGATGGGTGCTCCCCACATCACTCAGAGGAAGGAAGAAAGCATTAGTGCCCCAAGCCCTAACACACTTTCATATTCACACATGCTCTACCCATGGCTGGCCAAGCCTGGGTGTAACGTAAGAAGATGAGGGGAAAGGGTGGATCGGAGTTTTGTCCTGGGCCCAGGTCGTCCGGGGTCCACTGTAATTTCCGAGTTGCTCCAGCTCTCGGGAGGGTTTTAAGTCCTGGGTTCCCTTTGGGGGTGTTTTGTTCAGGGACCTCTGCTCCTGATGCTCTTTGTACCAGTCCAAACCGACTTTCTGTGGTCTTCTCAACTTTTTTAAAACACACCGGCTCCAGACACACCGGTGGGACTTTGTTTTCCCCCGTGTTGGCCTTTGCTGTTTTGTTTGTTTTGGGCTGCCTCCGCAGGTCCGTTCAGCTGGATCCTTCTTTCTTACGGCTGGTTGGAGGGAGAGGGGAATCCAGGCCCCGCTCTTTCTTGGCAGGCAGCCGAGCGTCTGCTGTGAGCTGCGGCCTTGGGCCGGAGTCGGTGCTTTATTTTTTGACTGAGCGAGCTGGAGTGTCGAGTTAACCCATTCTTTGCTCTTTTCCTTCTTCCCCCTCTTGGCCTTTCGCTCCCTGCAAGGGAATCTTCCATTCCACACTTATACCTTTGACCTTCCCCCTCCGTCCCCCCCCAATGCCTTGCGATGCTTACAACTGCGTTAGCAATATAGAATGCTGATCTGCCTCCCCATGGGACCCCCTGAGGGAGGGAGTCCTTGGGCCTGTGACGGGGGTGGGGGAGAAGACTGGCGCCTGCAGGTTAGACAAACACCTGTCAGGAATGGTCTAGATAATACTTAGTCCTGCCATGCGTGCAAGGGACTGGACTAGATGACCTCTTGAAGTCACTTCCAGTCCTGTGATTCTATGATATTCTGATAAAACACTCTTTTGTGGAAATGTTGATGGAACTTCTCAAGATAGTAACAAATTCAAAGGATGCGGGACTTAATAAGCAAAACAGATGAGGGATAGCGGATTCTTTGCACAATGGGAAGTTGTCAGGCTGACCAGGAAATGTTCAGAGCAGGGACTTGATTCCAGAGAAGGTTTTATTTGCAACTAAGCTAAAAGGAGCCTCAGTCACTGAGAATTCAGAGGAAGTATGTTGTTCAATCCATCTTTTGTTAGAAGTAGAATTTTTTTTAGTTCCACATTTATTAAACTGATTTCTTCCCTTCATCTCACCTAATATTTTTATAGTATCTTAACCTATTTGTTTTAAGATGCTTAAATCATATTAAAAGTAATGTATACTTTTTATATATATGGCTCTATTAACATAGTCAGTTGATATATTGAGCAAGAGCTCTAATTCAGTGCCGCTTGGCTGTAGATGAAGTCTCAACATTCAGTTGGAAGACTTGGAGTGTAGGCCCGATGGTGTGGAAGCTGCGGGATTGCACGTTCGTAGGGTTAGCAGAAGTGTCGGATGCAGGGTTCTTCAAGTATAAATTTGCAGAATTCTGTTTGCTAGGAGGATCATTAGCTTTCCTGGACTGTGCCAGGTACTGATAGGTGGCATGACGAGAATACTGATCCATTGCCACTCTATTCAAGCAGTACAAATCAACTGATGACCTGGACGAGGCCGACCACTTATTTGAAACTTTGAGCTGTGCTTGCTGAGCCTGATGAAAGGAAAAGACAAAGTACCTGAACTTTACTTGTTCCAGACAGAAATGCTGGAGTTTTACTTTGTCGCCTTGGAGTAGTCCAGAAGTCACCAAAACCAAGCTGATCATCTGAGAGTAGCCATTCACCTGCTTCGCCTGGAGAAAGACGTACTTGGAAAAAGAAATGAATAGTTGAGTCCTGAGTGAGTGGACGGTCTTACGCAGCAGCACAAATCCAGAGCTTTCCCTGAACTTTTTGCAGTTCCAGAGTGCTATATAACATCAAGTCTGGCACCACTGCTGGCTATGACAACATCCTTCCAGAGTTCCTGAAACATCTTGGCCCATGTGCTCTTGGTTGGCTCAATTCTTCACAAGGGTCACCAATGAAGGAAGACTGCCGAAAATCTGGCGCATGTCAAAAGTTATTGACCTCCCAAAACCTGGTAAAGACCCAAACTTGGCATCAAGCTGTCTCCTGATATCGTTGCTTTCTCTGTCTCTCAAGGTTCTAGAGTACCTAATTTTACAGTGAATAACACCAGTGGTGGTGTTGAATGTCTTGAGCATCTTGAATGTCGAGCAAGCAGTCTTTCAATAAGGTCTAAGCACATGCAATCAAGTACTTGCTCTAACCACATTAATCAAAAACTCTTTTCAAAGAAATCTGAAAACAGGCGCTATTTTCCTTGACCTCACTGCAGCATGAGATATGGTGTGGCACATGGGTCTACTTGTTAAAATATCAAGAGTCCTCCCACCCTGGGTTACTAATGCCATGGAACTGCTCCTCTGAGCCAGATGGTTCAGGGTGCATGTGGGTGAGAAAACAAGTGCTTGGAAGAAAACGGATGAACGGGTTATGCTAGGGATCTGTTCAAGCCCCAAACTTTTTAAATCTATACATCAGTGACCTGCCACCAATCCAGTGGCAGAAGCTCATCTATGCAGACAACGTATGCTGCGGGCTACCAGGCTCAGACTTTCTCTGCGCTGGAGAAAACCCCACGGGACGATGCTGCAAAGCTGGCCAACTATAGCAAGACATGGCGCCTTCAGCCTAGCACCAGCAAGACAGTCTCTAGCACATTCTACCTCCACCAACCCACTGCTAAGAGGGAACTAAACATCATAATGAATGGCCAGAAGCTGAAGCATGAAGCGTACCCTGTTTACTTAGGTGTGACCCTGGACTGAACGCTACATACAAAAGTCACCTGAACAAGGCAGCAGCAAAGGTCAATACATGCAACAACCTTCGCAGCAAACTGGCAGGTTCGTTCATGGGGAGCGGATGCACCAACCCTATGGACCTCAGTCCTTGCCATCTCAAATTCAATAGCAGAGTGCTGTGTGCCAATATGGAGTCGATCGGCACACACCAAACTTTTTGATGTGCAACTCAGCTCAACAATGTGCATCATCACAGGAACTCTCCGACCGACTCATCTTTCATGGCCTCTAGTTCTCAGCCACATTGCTCCCCTTTACATCACGAGGGAGATTTGGGTTGGCACATACTTTCTCAAGCAGTTTGCCAACTGCAGTTTGCCCTTGTTCAACGACCTTTTAGGTCCATCAGCTGCATGTCTTTCATCACAACACCCACTGTGGTTGAGGCTGCCACGCCATCATGTGACAACAGAGTCCTTGTGGCGGGAAAACTGATGCTTAACATTATCCGTCAATCAGTTCCTCATCACAGACCCTACTGCTCACCTGCCCAGCTTTGACCTGCCACGTCGTTAGTGGGCTCTTTTTAGTCAATTCTGGACTGGGCAAGGCCTCTGTGCGCCAGCAAGCACCGTTGGGGTCTTAGAGGAATCCAAGCTGTGGCGCAGATCAAACCATGATACACATTGTCGAGGAGTGCCTGCTAATCAAATTCAGCAGTGGTCTCTGAGGGCTGCATCTGGCTACTAAGAACGCTATTGCTTAGATCAGCAAATATGCAAATGCTAAATAAGCAAGTTGATATACTCATATCCTAATATTGAACTCATTAATATTTGATTTTACAAGTTTTGGGGTGTGCAGCTGCGTGTTTAAGAACAGAACTGGAATTACAATTTGTAAAGCATTTAAATTTTTAGTGTAGAACTTTAAGGAAAAGAGTTATAGCATGAAAGTTGCATAGAGTGAAATTTAATTTAAAAAAGCTTTTGTGATCTTATATGAATTTTTGTTCAAATAGCAAGGGATCAAAACTTGGTCAAGGACAAGGGATGAGAAGACCTTATTAATCTTGCCAAAGAGTTACAGGCTATGTGGTCAGAGTTTTAGTGACCACATAGTGTGCCACCTCGATTAACATCTTGCTTTTTTCTTTCCTTTCTCCACCTACACCCTCAATTGTCAAAATTCCAACATGATTTTATATTATCCCTTGAATCATTAAAGTTGGGAAAAACTGCTTTATGCTGCTTGAAAGCTGGAATTCCAGCTTTCTTACAGATGTTATAAATTGTTAGCTCTAGCAGGTTTGTGAAGTATCAGTTGTTAAAATCATGTCTGAATTGAAGAAAGCACAAAAAACAAGATGGTAATCTGTGACATAATTTTAAGGTCTCATATCTTGTGAAATGCCATTGGTCAGAAATAAATGGCTTGTACCACTAGAAAGAGAAATCCTTGCATTCTTGGATGCATTTCTAGCACTAAGGATCAGAGGCGGATTTACCATGAAACAGTGTGGTGGCACGAGGCCCCCAGTGACGGGGAACCCCCAAAATGCAGGACAAATCTCATCTGACAACCTGCCCCTGAGTCCCTGCCGGCGGCGCAGCATTCCGTGCCCGGTGGCCCCATGCCGCTTCTGGAAGCCAATGGCTGCTGGCACATCTCTGCACGCCCCCTGGTGTGTGGGGGGGGTGGCTCTGCGTGCTGCACCCCCCCCCCAAGGGGCGTGCAGAGATGTGCCAGCAGCAAGACTAAGGCAGCTCCCTGCCTGCGTTGCTTCCCTCCCTCTGTGCCGCTCAGGGAAACGGCTGGCATGTCCCTGCGGCCCCTGGTAGGGGGTAAGTGCTGCCCCCTGACCTCTCCTGCACCCCAGCCCAGAGCTTGCACCCCACACCCAAACTTCCTCCCAGAACTTGCACCCCTCATCCCCTCCCATGCCCCAACCTCCTGCCCCAGCCCAGAGCCCGACGACACGTATTCCAACCCCTGCCCCAATCAAGGTATCTCACTGTATTGCCATTTACTTCCTATTACTTATAATATTGGAGGCTGAAGAAAATAAAGAATAAAAATGGGGGGTTGGGGAGATGAGAGAGTGTTTTTTCTTGTCTGGGTCCTGAGGGGGAGGGCCCTGAAAATGAAGCTGCGCACAGGGCCCCACTAACTCTAAATCTGCCACTGCTAAGGATTCATGAGCTGAAGACAGGACATTTATTACTGGTCCCATGGCCTAGCAATGCCTTTTTTAGAACAGGTCTAGGACTGAGTGTAGCAAGTCTCAGAGAATTTAATGAAACTGAGTTAGTAAGCCTCTCGTTTAAAAAAAAAACAAAACAAGCCTTCATTAGACTTCCTATGAAAGGTTGCTTTTAAAATATAAGAAGTCTGTACTTCAGCATTTTTACATATACTGACTTAACTTATTCCTCCACAGGGTGTGATAGGTGTACAGCTCGTGGTTACCATGGTGATGGCTAGTGTCATTCAGAAGATCATACCTCACTATTCTCTAGCTCGTTGGCTTCTCTGTAGTGGCAGGTAAGATAAGAAACAACTAATTGCTACAGTATATATGGATGTGGTGACACTTGTTATAGAGTCTAGAAATGGAAAAATTAAACTAATCAGGAAAGGTTTCAACCATTTCCAGCAGAATGGAACCACTTGCGTCATTTGCACCTGATGTAGAAGATTATAATATTGTGACATCAGATCATAGACTGAAAATATAATGAAATTCTCATTGTAAAGGAACTGTGTTAAGGTTGTTATACAGTTAAGCGTGCTGTTAGTTGGCTGACATTTTTTTCTTTGAGAGATGAGCTGTACGACACTTTCTAATATTAAAATACAGCTTAGTTCTTGCTCTCCCACAGTGATCAACTTTTCTCTGCAATGACTCTGTGTACCTAATGATTCTTCAAGTGCTTGTTCACGTCCATTCCACATTAGGTGTGCGCGCGCTGCGTGCACGAACGTCGGAAACTTTCCCCATAGCGGTACCCATTGGGCCGGCGGGGCCCCCGCCTGAGCACCGCCACTGCGCTGTGCATATATACCCCCGCTGCCCCGACCCCCTCCAGTTCCTTCTTACCATCCGTGGCAGCGTTGGAACAACCTCTTGCTCTCGTATGAGAAGGAATCCCTTAGCTTTAGAGTACTTAGCTGCTCTCCGTTCGTTAGCATTCTATTGTTGTGGACACTTGATAGTTTAGGTGCTTGGAGGCTTCCAGCACCCGCCCCGGGCCGCAGGGCATGACGCAGGCCCACTGGTTTAAGGCTTGCGCCATGTGCCACAAGCCTATGCCGGTTAGTGACCCCCACAACTCCTGTCTATGTTGCCTGGGGGAAGCACACAAAACAGGTGTAAGATTTGCAAGGCATTTAAGCCTACAACAAAGAAAGAGAGAGAGACTTTCGCTTGAAGCAGTTGTTGATGGAGGCAGTGCTGCAGCCATCGGGCCTGGAGCCCCCTGACGCAGAGGGAAGCCTCAGTAC